>NC_061095.1:65638969-65691469 GCF_015104395.2 Macrobrachium nipponense
CCGTCAGGAATCGACTAAGAAATGAAAACATATAAAACGATTTGAAGGCAATTTAAAACTATTATTTAATGAATGATACCATCCCCACCCTCTCTCTCGTCTCTCTCTCTCTCTCTGTCTCTCTTTCCCCCGGAATGGACCAAATTGTAGATGATAAGGGCAACAGTTAAACAAAGCCCCCCAAAATATAAATTAGACGGAAAAAACTTAGGGGATTAAAATACTTCAGATTTACCCTATGTGTTTTTTTATTAAGTACAGCTGTTCATTCTGTTCTGGTGTAAGTTTAATTTGCAATATGGTAATCCAGCAGCTTTGCGAGATCTGTGCAAATATAACCCTCATTCCCGCGAGATCTATGCCATATATATACATTTTTTAACAAGATAACAAAACCTACCAAAAGAGTTTTGTCCTGATAACAACCCAAATCTTGTATTTTGCGTTCGGAGTTTGTTATTTGTATTTACAGATAGATTCGCTTTATTTATTTTTTTTTTAAATTTTCATTTCGGTATAAATTGGGAACTGATATCACTACTGTTTCTCAAATAATAAGCATTAAAAATTCTGACTATGATCCGAAACTGCGCCTTGGTTGTTGAAGTGTTTGATACGAGATGTAGATGAAAATGACTTATCCGTTCAACCATCAAGAAGATTCAAGTCGACTTTGACTCTACCAAATTCCCATCGAGCCCAGCAACAGATTTCTCCTCAGAAACCTCAAGTTACTTTGACCACAACCATCATAAAAAGTCTTAGGACCTCTTCAGGTGCGACTATGCACTGCCCTCTATATTTTTAAAATTCCTTCGGGACCTGAGGACGGGACATCAGGAACTCAGGCATCCTGGCTTCCTTCCTCACTTAGATGGGTGACTTCTTATGATGTCATATGGTACCCTCTTTTTGCCTTCATAAGTATTCGGTCGTCTCTCTCTCTCTCTCTCTCTCTCTCTCTCTCTATCTAGCTTTTATTGTTTCTTTATTTTATTACTTATTTTACTGTATCTTATTATCCTTTTTTTATTTTTTATTGTTTTGTGCTGTGTTCGTTATTTTTAATTAACTGGACACACACACACCGTAAATATATATATATATATATATATATATATATATATATATATATATAGATATATATATATATATTATATATATATATATATATATATATATATATATTTACTCGGACTATCGCTATATGGTGTCTAATACATCCCGAAAATAGAAGGACAATTTTAATACCTCGGATATCCTAACTATACTTCGTTTTTTTAAATCGATCTGAAAGCTTACGAGAACTTTTAAGTGTCTCATAAACCTCTTTACCATTTTGAAGGATATTATACGACATTAGCAACGCCAGAGAGAGAGAGAGAGAGAGAGAGAGAGAGAGAGAGAGAGAGAGAGAGAGAGAGATTCATCGTCCTAAGTAAAACATGAATCTGTTTTCAGCAAGAGTAAGAATCATATCTATGATGTTTGCTGTTTTTCCTACTCGATATTTATGATGACAGCTCAACTTCCACAATAAGAACTTTCTTTCAACGCTAATATACTTCGCTCTCAGAGAGAGAGAGAGAGAGAGAGAGAGAGAGAGAGAGAGAGAGAGAGAGAGAACCATTACGATGTCAATCTCTTCTCGGTTTTACAAATCTCTTCGCCACCAACGAACGCAGGTAACGTTATTACAGGAAATTTATTCAGGAGCATTTATTGACATTTATGGAATGTATGAGGAATATACAACAGGTAGGAAGTTACTGGGCTTCCTTTCTGCAACTGAATTTGCCCTCAAACACGACTTTTAGTCTGGAAATCATGGAGTGCGATTATTTTGTCTAAAGGAATTCTCTGTGGAATTTTTTTTTTAATTTATACATTTTGCAGGCCAAAATAAAAGTTCTTTTTTATATTACATATTGAAGACCATAAAAAAAATAAAAACAAACAATTGCACACACACACACTCGCACACACATACAAGGCTTGACCAACTAAATGCCATATTCTTTGGAAGCTTGAATTTCAAGTCAGTTGTCGCTGTTATGGTCTTGTTCCATTGAATACATATGAATAGTGTTCATCTGGATAACAACAACAACAACAACAACAACAACAACAATAATAATAATAATAAAATAATAATAATAATAATAATAATAATAATAATAATAATATGTGGCGCCGTGGAGGAGTGGGTTAGGTCGTCAACAGACTTAAGTCAAGTTAAGCAACATAGTGGCTGGTCAGGTCGTTGGATGGGTGACCGCTCTCCTCGGCGTTGATTCCTTGGGAAAGGATCTTAACCATAATTTCCTCAGTCTACTCAGCTGTAAATGAGTACCTATCCCTGATGGGGTGTGGGTCCAGCTATGGGTTAAATAGCAAAACTCAGCAATGATGGAAAGAAATGAAGGAATAAACGACAACGACGTAAATGGAACCTCTGGCAACACAGGAGCTTCGTCCGGCAACCAGGTATTCAACCCAATTGAAGGGGAAGACGGTCAGGTACTTGGAGGTCGTCATCCAGCAACTGATCACCACAACGACAATAATCAACAGCCTGAGATTGGAGCTACAGAAGCAAACCAGGGGAAGAAATGGACAAGAGAAGAAAATAAGGAAATATGGAGATGCTACATCAGAAGCAACCCGACGGAGAGAGGATATAGAAGAAGATTGATCAACATCTGGAATGAGAGGAATAACACCCCCCAAACAGAGCAGAGGCTGGCAGACCAAGTAAGGAACATAAAGAAAAACAACTGGCTCTCCCCAACAGAAAGAGAAGAACTGGAAAGGGAAATGTCACACGACAACGAGTTACCACGAAGACGAACTGAGAGACGATGCCACAGAAGACGACAGGGAGGATGAGGTATCAAACAACGACACACGAAGAAACACCGACGAAGTAACAGAGAGGACGGAATGGGTAGAAAAGATTAGACAATGGATGGAGCCAGATACAGAGAGAATAAAGATCCCCTCCATGAAAGCCTACAACACCAAGAAATTAAGGGAGAAAACAAGTGAGGTCAATGAAATAATGGGCATAATACACACCACCAGTATCACAGAAACAAATAAACTTGACATATGCAGGGGCAAGATTAGTAGCAGAACTGATGGGGATTCGAACACCAACACCACCAGCACAACCAACCCAACAAGAAACCAAAACAGCAACCCTCCTTGGAAAAGGCGCCTGGAAAAGCAAATCATGGTGATGAGATCTGACTTGAGTAAACTGAAAGAGATGGCAGAAAAAAAGGCTAAGAAGCAAGAAAACAAGGAGGAACTCAACGAGAAATACAAAGTACAAGAGAGGGGTAAACTAAACACAATAGAAGATGTAAAACAGAGGCTTAAGGCCAAAGCACATAAGATCCAACGGTACATGAACAGGAATAAGGGATACCAACAGAACAAACTATTCGCAACCAACCAGAAAAGACTATACAGCCAACTAAGAGGGGAAGACAACCACCCAGAAATTCCTGAAGCCGAACCAAGTAAGAGACTCTGGAAAACATATGGAGTAATCCGGTATCACACAACAAACATGCAACATGGCTCCAGGAAGTCAAGGAAGAAGAAACAGGGAGAATAAAACAAAGATTCACAGACATCACGACAGACACAGTCAGACACCAACTAAAGAAAATGCCAAACTGGATAGCCCAGGTCCCGATGAAGTCCATGGATATGGCTCAAAAATTTCAAGGCCCTACACCCACGAATAGCAGAACAACTCCAGCATTGTATCTCAAATCACCAAGCACCCAAATGGATGACCACAGGAAGAACATCCTTAGTACAAAAAGACAAGAGTAAGGGAAATATAGCCAGTAACTACAGGCCTATCACCTGTCTACCAATAATGTAGAAGTTACTGACAGGTATCATCATTGGAAGGCTATACAACTACCTAGAGGATACAAACACCATCCCCCACCAACAGAAAGGCTGCAGAAGGAAGTGTAGGGCGCAAAAGACCAGCTCCTGATAGACAAAATGGTAATGAAGAACAGTAGGAGAAGGAAAACCAACCTAAGCATGGCATGGATAGACTATAAGAAAGCTTTCGACATGATACCACACACGGCTAATAGAATGCCTGAAAATATATGGGGCAGAGGAAAAACACCATCAGCTTCCTCAAAAATACAATGCGCAACTGGAATACAAATACTTACAAGCTCTGGAATAAGACTAGCAGAGTTAATATCAGGAGAGGGATCTTCCAGGGCGACTCACTGTCCCCACTACTCTTCGTAGTAGCCATGATTCCCATGACAAAAGTACTACAGAAGATGGATGCCGGGTACCAACTCAAGAAAAGAGGCAACAGAATCAACCATCTGATGTTCATGGACGACATCAAGCTGTATGGTAAGAGCATCAAGGAATAGATACCCTAATCCAGACTGTAAGGATTGTATCTGGAGACATCAGGATGGAGTTTGGAATAGAAAAATGCGCCTTAGTCAACATACAAAAAGGCAAAGTAACGAGAACTGAAGGGATAAAGCTACCAGATGGGAGCAACATCAAACACATAGATGAGACAGGATACAAATACCTGGGAATAATGGAAGGAGGGGATATAAAACACCAAGAGATGAAGGACACGATCAGGAAAGAATATATGCAGAGACTCAAGGCGATACTCAAGTCAAAACTCAACGCCGGAAATATGATAAAAGCCATAAACACAGGGGCAGTGCCAGTAATCAGATACAGCGCAGGAATAGTGGAATGGACGAAGGCAGAACTCCGCAGCATAGATCAGAAAACCAGGAAACAAATGACAATACACAAAGCACTACACCCAAGAGCAAATACGGACAGACTATACATAACACGAAAGGAAGGAGGGAGAGGACTACTAAGTATAGAGGACTGGCGTAAACATCGAGAACAGGCACTGGGGCAATATCTGAAAACCAGTGAAGACGAGTGGCTAAAGAGTGCATGGGAAGAAGGACTGATAAAAGTAGACGAAGACCCAGAAATATACAGAGACAGGAGAAAGACAGACAGAACAGAGGACTGGCACAACAACCAATGCACGGACAATACATGAGACAGACTAAAGAACTAGCCAGCGATGACAATTGGCAATGGCTACAGAGGGGAGAGCTAAAGAAGGAAACTGAAGGAATGATAACAGCGGCACAAGATCAGGCCCTAAGAACCAGGTATGTTCAAAGAACGATAGACGGAAATAACATCTCTCCATATGTAGGAAGTGCAATACGAAAAATGAAACCATAAACCACATAGCAAGCTAAACGCCCGGCACTTGCACAGAAACCAGTACAAAAAGAGGCATGATTCAGTAGCAAAAGCCCTCCACTGGAGCCTGTGCAAGAAACATCAGCTACCTTGCAGTAATAAGTGGTACGAGCACCAACCTGAAGGAGTGATAGAAAACGATCAGGCAAAGATCCTCTGGGACTATGGTATCAGAACGGATAGGGTGATACGTGCAACAGACCAGACGTGACGTTGATTGACAAAGTCAAGAAGAAGGTATCACTCATTGATGTCGCAATACCATGGGACACCAGAGTTTGAAGAGAAAGAGAGGGAAAAAATGGATAAGTATCAAGATCTGAAAATAGAAATAAGAAGGATATGGGATATGCCAGTGGAAATCGTACCCATAATCATAGGAGCACTAGGCACGATCCCAAGATCCCTGAAAAGGAATCTAGAAAAACTAGAGGCTGAAGTAGCTCCAGGACTCATGCAGAAGAGTGTGATCCTAGAAACGGCACACATAGTAAGAAAAGTGATGGACTCCTAAGGAGGCAGGATGCAACCCGGAACCCCACACTATAAATACCACCCAGTCGAATTGGAGGACTGTGATAGAGCAAAAAAAAAAAAAAAAAAAAAAAAAAAAAAAAAAAAATAATAATAATAATAATAATAATAATAATAATAAATCCTTCATACTTATGAGTTTCGAGAACGATGCATGAAATATCTGAAACACTGATGAATTGTTATTATTATTATTACTTAGAAGAAGAAGAAGAAGAAGAAGAAGAAGAAGAAGAAGAAGAAGAACCCATTCACATGGAACCAATCTCCACAGGGGCCACTGACTTGAACTTTAAGGTTCCCAAGAATAAGGTGTTCATTAGCAAGAAGTAACAGAAGGTAAAGGGAATACAGAAAGATAGAAGAGATCACTTATTAAAAAAAGGAAGTTAATAAATAAATGTAAAAACACAAATGTAAGTAAATTATTAAAATACATGAAGAATTGTATTAGGGTAGTAATGCAGTGCATCTTCGCTTATGAGTTTCCAAAACGACATGTAAATATATGAAATTTTGCTAATGAATGCTCTAATTAGATTTAATATTTTTGGAAATAATTTAAAACCGCACCGTCATTTTACGCGTGTGATTAATAACATTGCAAAATCGATTTTCCATATCTTTATTTCCTATTTTTCTGTCCCTGAAGCGACATAAGCAATTTTGCTTCGAATTCTCGATATATGAGATGCTCTGCTGTAGGTTGCAGGTTATAGGGAATCGGTGCAATTTTGCATATTCATGGAACTGACCATAAATTTCCTGCAGCTGAAACGTCATTTGAACCTCTGCTATGTTATTCATCATTCAAGTTATCGGTTTTTGATTGAGAAAAAGGAACTGTAGATAGATTTGCTTGCTTGGTTGGTTTTGGTAGATTTGCTTGCTAAATTGCTAGATTGCTTTGCTAGCTTTTGCTTGTTTTCTTGCTTTACTTGCTTTCTTGCTCTGTTTCCTCTTTTGCTTTTTATGCTTTGCTTTATTGCTTGCTTGATTTGCTCACTTGTTATGCTTGCTTGCTTTGTTTTGCTCCGATTGCTTGTTTTTTTGCTGGATTGCTTGCTTGCTAGCTTGCTTTGTTTTGCTTGCTTGCTTGCTAGCTTGCTTTGCTTTCCTTGCTAGCTGGATTTACTTGCTTTGCTTGCTTGTTTACTTTGTTTGCTTTGTACTGTTGGCTTGCTTACTTGCTTTCATTACTTGCTTGCATACTTGCTTTGTTTTCTTTGTTTGCTTGCTCTATTGGCTTGCTTTGATTACTTCCTCGCTTACTTTGCTAATTTTTCAAGCTTGTTTGCTAGCTTTACTTGCTTTGTTTGCTTGTTCGCCTGTTTCACTTGCTTACTTGCTTGATTGCTTTATAGATTGATTGGTTACTCGCTGTAGTACTTGCTTGCTTGATCACTAGATTGCTTGCTTGCTAAACGTGTTTTAATTGGTTTGCTTACTTACTTCACTTGCATGTTTGCTTTCTTGCTTGATTTGCTATCTCGCTTGATTTGCTTTCTTGATTGGCTTTCTTGATTGCTTGCTTACTCGCTGTACTTGCTTGCTTGGTTTGCTTATTAGATTGCTTGCTTGCTTGCTAGATTGATTTCTTTGTTGATTTGCTTGCTTGCTTTGTTTGAGTTGCCTCTTTCCTTTATTTGTTTACTTACATACTTCGCTTGCTTGCTTGCTTTTTTGCTTGATCTGCTTGCTTTGCTTTCTTGACTGCTTGCTTACTCGCTGTAGTTGCTTCCTTGATAACTAGATTGCTTGCTACATCGCTTGCTTGCTAAATTGATTGCTTGTTTTGCTTGCTTTCTTTCTTTACCTGCTTGCTTTTTTTCTTGCTTGGCTAAATTTGCTTGCTTGTTTGCTTTGTAAATTTGCTTACTTATTTGCTTGCTTGCTTTGTGTTTGCTTGTTGCATATTTGATTGCTTGCTTTCTTGGTTGGCTAACTTTGCTTCCTTGCTCTGCTTGCTTGCTTTACATGCTTGCATTCCATGGACTGCTAGCTTGCTTGCTTTTTATCTAAGCATTATTTTCAGTCATTCATTTATCCCATTTGTTCTTTCGCTTATTTATTTATTTAACTTTTTCATTTATTGATTCATCTCCTCTACACAAAATCTTGACAAGCCGACGTAAAGAGTATCACATCAGAATCTTAATCTCCATCATACATCAACGTATAATCCTCCTGTTATATTTGGGCGTCGTCGGTATTTGCTTACTGATGCAGATTGACCATCAATTTATCTGGAGCTGCGATGCTGTCATCTCAAAAGACTCCCAGACCAGCTTCTCCTTTTCTTTCGATCTCTTAATTCTTTTGGAGGCAGATTCAGTAGGAAATATCTCAGAGACATAGTTGAAGGACGTTTTTCAATCTTTTTATCTGGGAGATCGATGTGTTTGGAACCTTGTTACCTTGAATATCAGTCTTGCAAAAACTGACAAACTTTGATGAACTTCCAATATGCCTCCAAAAGAGTTTAGGTGTATAATGAGCTCAGTTTTTTCAACTCTCTCCCTCACACACACACACACACGCACACACACACACACACACACAGATATATATATATATATATATATATATATATATATATATATATATATTATATA
Organism: Macrobrachium nipponense; assembly: GCF_015104395.2. NCBI lineage: Eukaryota > Metazoa > Arthropoda > Malacostraca > Decapoda > Palaemonidae > Macrobrachium > Macrobrachium nipponense. Next base: position 65,647,432 of record NC_061095.1, read on the forward strand.
TATATATATTTCAGTCGCTACAAATCATTTGCTCAGGTACTTCTATGTTACTTTGAATCCTCAGCTGAAAACTTTTACGGACTGTAGAATCAACAGACTATGATAAACCCAAGAAGACTCCAAAGAGAAATCAGCCTCTAAGGCGAGAGAGAGAGAGAGAGAGAGAGAGAGAGAGAGAGAGAGAGAGAGAGAGTTATGGTATAAGGTCAAATATAGATAAACAAGAGGGAATAGTAAACAAAACCGATGCACCAGAAGTTCAGGAGACGTCAACAGCAGCAGCAGCAGCATCAGAGAGCAGGAAGAAATGAATTCGTTTCTTAAATATTTGGAGATCAGAAGATTCCACAAGTGCGCTAAGCAAAGTATTCCACATTTTAGATGTGGTCAAGATAAAACTCCTGGAATAGAACTCCTATTCCAACACGACAAAGAACCCAGTCCCTACCGACGAACTGATCCACAAAAACACGAGTGAGACAACCTGGTGATTCTGCAGCACTGGTGAAAATATTAACAAATTATAATCAAGTCTCCCCGAATGGAGTTACTCATGCTTCATCACTCTGGGAGTTCCCAAATTGAATTTAACGTTTCATTAACCTAAAACTGACTCGTTCGCGATTTAATTAATGAAGTGCTGATCATATTAAACTCCAGTTTCAACTTGAATCTGAATGCTCATGAGAAGTTGTGATATGTTGTAAATAATGAATCCTTTTTTTTATTTGGAGATTTTAAGGGGAAACATTTTGCATGGGTGGAATGTACAATGTTGTATTCTAAATCAATACTGGTGAAATCTAGAATAACGAGCTTAAATACTGTGACACACACACAAAGAGAGAGAGAGAGAGAGAGAGAGAAATAATATGATGTAAGACACAGACAAAAGGGCAGTTTACCTTTTCGTTTTAGAATTACGGAAGTCTCTTTAATTCCTTTCTCTCTCTCTCTCTCTCTCTCTCTCTCTCTCTCTCTCTACACATACACATACACACACAGAACAGAGATTCAAAGGACAACCTCTTCCTTCCTTGTAGCGATGGTGGACAACGAGACAAAAAATGTGTTTCTACTAAAGACAACCCGGATGCCTCCTTTGGGGGGAAAGTTCATCTCGCCTATTTTGTTTTTGTTTTGAAAGGAACTATAAAGAAATTGGTATAAAGAAAATGTTGGGTATTAAGTCTTCCTTCTGTGGGATAGAAACATAGTAAATATATAAGATTGATTTGCTTATTCCAAAATACTTATTTGAGAAAAGAATTTTATCTCTGCAGACAACCTTTAAATCGTAACTGATGTCCACATCTCGAGTCCCAAAATCCATCGGTCCTCCAAAGGCGCCTCATCAGATGGACTAATCAGAAGCTGTCACCTGTGGCCATATATACTGCCCCTCCTGAATGAATAGCCAATGGAGTTTCCCCCATTTGAATCGGGGTCATTTGAATGACTTCGCCCGAGCAATGCCCAGGTCACTGTGATGGTGTTCTATTGAGTCTGAAAGACACTCTCTCTCTCTCTCTCTCTCTCTCTCTCTCTCTCTCTCTCTCTCTCTCTCTCTCTCTTTGAAGATGTATTTAGAATCATTACTTTTTCTAGTAGAAGATTAAAATACATAAAAATCTCTAATTCAATTATTTTCAAAGAATTTTCAAATGCTGATCCACATGAAATGCAAATTGCGCGTCAAAAAACATCGATAGATTAAGCAGAAAAGTATCTAAAATCCTAAATGTGTTGGTGGAAATTTTCAAAGCCCTGTGAACTTGGAATGATTTTTTAACATGTTTTCTGGATTCCTATGCTAGAAGTCTTATGAGAAAGTTATGATGTCGAAAAAAAGTGTCAAACAATCAGAACCAGCTATCAAAATTGCAAAAGAATGCTCCAACGTGCTTTCAAGAAACTAAGAAACTATTTTTGAATGCTTAGTATCGTATAAAGAGTGAAGTATTAGTAAAGATGAGTGGAAAAAGATGGAAAATGATCGGCTCAATATTGGAAGAGAGCAATATCTTTCGCACTTCATAAATACTCTGCAAAAGAACATTGATGTGTTTGTAATGGTATTACTAAACCAATAAATAGGAAATTAAGTCCAATATCATTTGTGATAATAATAATAATAATAATAATAGTAATAATAATAATAATAATAATAATAATAATATAATAATAACAATAATAAAAACATAAGAGAACCAGTCAAATAGGATGAAAAATGAATAAAACTACAAATTTAAGAATACTTAAGATTTGTGAGAAGTTGAAATTACAGAATAAATAGCAATTCACAGATGAAAGAGGCAGAATCTCCCCCACCCCTCCACAAAAGACGCTTAACAATAAAGAACTTGAAATAATACTAATTACAAAAACGAACACCTTCCAATAAAATAATAATGCATTAAGAGACGATGCAGAACTTCTGGAAAAAATGGAAGATTGTTTTGAATATAATGTTGAAATAAACTTTGATCAATGTTATTAATGTAGGTCACTGTGTCTACACTGTAATTCATTTTGACTCTCTCTCTCTCTCTCTCTCTCTCTCTCTCTCTCTCTCTCTCTCTCTCTCTCTCCATAAGTAAATAATCAGATTCATCACAATTCAGAGCAAAACTGACTTTGATCAATTATGAGTTCGTGTCAGCAACTGAGAATTAAAGCTGAAAATGTCACAACAATTTCATAAATCATTTACTCAAGTTTGTGTCAACAACAATTCTCAGTTTATATCAAAATCTGGAATATTTACCTTCAATGTTCCTAATATGAAATGCGTCAAGCGAGAGAGAGAGAGAGAGAGAGAGAGAGGGGGATGAGAGAGAGAGAAGAGAGAGAGAGAGAGAGAGATTAATGGCGTCGTTAAAGCTTTTTTCAACCACAAGTGGCCTCATATTTTATGAATAATCACATTTTGGAGGAGTAATATAATAATGAGAATTAATCATTAGGAAGCTGAGGACTGCTGAAGGAAGGATAATTAGGGCGAAGAGAAGGACACAATAAAGATATGCTTAGAGCAAAAGATAAAAGACATAAAAATAAGGATTAAAACAGTGGGGAAATGTTTGAAGTTAATCATTCTTGTAATTTACAAACATTATTTTCTGATTTTATTTAGAATGGTCACTGATATCAGTCACAGGAGCTCATTTTTCATAATATCCTTATTTGACAAAGTCATTCAACCTCTCATTTCATTTGATTATTAACTTCTTATCTTTCAGTATGGAATTCGTTTATTTACTTTATGGATTTATTTTGGAAAAGAATATTTATTTTTTATTTGTTATCATTTGAATTGTTCAGCCTTCCATTTGTTCCTAGATCTACATATAATTAAACCCTTAGCTTTTAGGAATATTTACAACAAAACTGAAGGCTCGAATGCGGAGAAAGTGAAAACTATGGCAATAATAATAATAATAATAATAATAATAATAATAAATAATAATAATAATAATAATAAATCATTACAAAACTGAAGGCTCGTATGCTGAAAAAGTGAAATATAAGACTTTAATAATACAATAATAATTTGTGGCGTTGTGGAAATTGTTGACAGAAAGATCACATCGAATCTTTAGTAAAAATTCTTGCCATTGTAACGGTTAAAGTGATAAATGATAATCAGGACATAATATCACATCATTTCTTCACTTCGTCAAATCCCGCTTCGGGCTAGATGAGCCCTTCATGTTATCAGACCTTTCTGCGATGGCTCTATCCTGAGCTTTGGTTGTTGTCTCTGCTCTCACTTCTGATAGAGAGAGAGAGAGAGAGAGAGAGAGAGAGAGAATTCTCACGGTCGTTTCTTGTTTTTATGCCAACAATAGCTCGACAAATTCCGGTTTCAGACGTCACACATTTTGACATTTTATTCGGTGGATTCTTTTCGAAACTTTGTGAAATATTTCCGTCAAATATCTCTTCCATATCTGACTCAAAATGGAGTCACTTCCGGTAGGCGCCTCACTTCCTGATTAGTGCTTGGAAGAGTTTTTTCCATTTAGAGATTTTTTTCCTAAGCTTTTCCCTTAGATGAGTTTTTTCCCACTGAAGTGTTTTTCCTCTGAAGTTTTTTTTTTTTTTCAGTTGAAGAGTTTTTCCTTTGAAGCGCTTTTTTCTTTGAAGAGTTTTTTTTTTCTTTTTGAAGAGCCGATTCTCCTCTCTCTCTCTCTCTCTCTCTCTCCTCTCTCTCTCTCTCTCTCTCTCTCTCTCTCTCTCTCTCTCTCTCTCTCTCTCTCTCTCTCTGACTGGAATCATATATGAGAGCGACGCTCGTCCTCACACCGAAACAATTTCAATTATTTAAATTATTTATTTCTCATCAAGGACGAATATCTTTCGATACTCAGCCAATGGAACTCTCTTCCTGCCTCCTGAATTTCATGAATTTCATTAACTGGAGACTTATTTTAAGCACCAGTCTATTTCGAGACAAGAGTCAGAAATAATCCAACCCAATAAGCGAGCATCTGAATAGAAACATATTTATATATATTCCCTTCTCCTCCCCTCGTTATCAACCTATCTCCATTCCATCACGATCATTCCAGTGCTTCTTAGTATCCAATTCTCTTCCTTCTCTTTCCCTCCTCTCCCCCCGTCCGGTCCTGACATTTCCAGTGTTGCTCTCTCCCTCTCTCTCTCTCTGTTTGTGTCTCTGTTTCCTGGTGTGTCTTGTTTCCTAGCATTTCTTGTTTCAGTGTGTCTCTTGTTTCCTGGTGTCTCCTGTTTCCTGGTGCCTCTTGTTTCTCTGTGTCTCTGTTTCCTGGTGTCTCTTATTTCTCGGTGTCTCCTGTTTCCTGGTGTCTCTTGTTTCCTGGTGTCTGTGACCCGTCCCAACAGACCAGCGGTTTCCAGAAGCTCTTCCAGGGAGGAAAAGATGGGCTTTTGATCACCTTCTCCCGTTTTATCAAACCTTTCTCTTACACCAACTTTCAGAGTTCATAGATCAATTGTCTCTTTATTTGAATTAATTTATTTAACAAGGCTGTTTTTTATCTTTGTCAGCAAATGGGCCGTCATGATTTTTTTTATATGGAACAAGAGCACCACAGGGGCCATTGACTTGCAATTCAAGCTTCCAAAACATTAGAAAGCAGTAAGAGAAAGTAATAGGAAATACAGACAGAAGAGATCGTTTATTTGAAACCACATATTGAAATAAATTAGCACATAAATTCATAGAAATGAAATTAACGACTAAACTATAAGGAACAGAATGTTCAGGATAGTCCTATATGTTGCAGGTACTTTCCCCATAAAACGAGGCAGGCATTTTCTGTGCCCATTCTGTTCCAATGACTGGGATTAACTTCCTTCCTCCCTCTTGGTGATTTGTGATTCTTCAGTGATTCCAGGCTGCATAATCTCACCTTTTGACGCAAACCAGCTTTCAACGCTCTCATTCACTGGAATATTTTGCTCCTCTGCCGTCGACCATTAATTAGCCTCGGATGGGGAGATCGATTTAGTCTCCTAAAAAGGCCACGAGATTCATGAGCTGTCATTTGGGGAGGGAATGGCCCAGAGTCACGAAATAGACACACAGACAGACAAGAGGGGGAAGATGTTAATGGAGATCACGTTTTAAACACACACACAACACAAATACATTATGTACATATGTCTGTCTGTCAGTCTATCTCGTGAGTCTTGAACGTTCCTTCTCCAAATTGCGCCTCATGAATCTCGTGAATCTCGTTGTGTTTTTATCAGGGACGAAATCTACTTCTCCGTCCAGTGCAAATGGTAGGCGGCAAAGGAGTAAGGTATTCAAAGGTATATGTATATGTATGTATGTTATGTATATATATATATATATATATATATATATATATATATATATATATATATATATATATGTGTGTGTGTGTGTGTTATATATATATATATATATATATATATATATATATATATAGATATATATATATATATATATAAATAAAGATATATGCCACGAAGGAAAAATAAACGAATGAGGATCTTGCAAGATCTTTCGACGTTAAACGTCCTTTACTGAGCAGAGACTGACAAAGATACGGGAAAAAACAATACAAGAAGATTCGTTATAACTGACAGATAGGGATTATAAAGAGATTAGTACCTAGAATCCGACACACCTGGAAGATGAAAATCCTTCCCAAAACAAGCATAAACAATGGGTGCAATTAAAGGTTTAAGACAATCATCTCAGATACAAGGTCCAGACAATTAAAGGATTATAGGTGACAGCTATTCAGAACTTGGTAAACAAAACCATATTCACAATACATGACAGACACACATTACAACAAAAATAATAACTCTAAGGCAACTGACTTTTATTTAAGTCAGTAATTATATCTTTGAGGTCATTCTTAAACTTGTTACAGATTACAAGGGTCTAAATGAAAAAGGCACCCGACTAACATTGAAATTACAATGAAAAGTAAGTTTTATTTAAAGCAGATTCTAAAAGATTTCGTGATAAGACATCTGCTTTAATACAACTTACTTTTCAAATGATTGCGATGTTGAAGATTTAAATACAGAATTTAATGTAAATATTATTAGAAGGTACATGCAAGGGATATATTATTGGAGGGGGAATAACGGGGAAATAAAGAAATAAAGATAAATAAAGGAATATAGATACACTGATAACAGAGGACGAGGAAGAAGAAGAGGAAGTGAGGGAAAGAAAAACTGATGCAAAAATGGGGATGCGATAATCATGAGAGAGTGAGATTAGGGGTGGGGAAGACTGATAACGGATGTGGAAAGGATATTGGATTATCTGGTGATATAGGTAATCGATGGTACGCTCATATATATATATATATATATATATATATATATATATATATATATATATATATATATATAATATATATATATATATAATACTTACTTTTATGCAGACTGAACATAAAGATGAAAGAGAATGTTTTTTTACATATTTTTTGTGGTTAACACCACCGACCTGCAAATAAAGAATATTACTTTCCAATTCAGGTTCGAATTATAGCCCTTCCTCTACCCCACCCCAGACAAACCCGAAGCCCTTGAATTTTTTTCTCTTATTTGAGAAACAAACCGAGGAGAAATGATGGAATTCGCACAAGGAACAATTACGTAAAAATCATCCTGAACTTAACTTTCAATTTCTAACCAAGTCCTGCAACGCAGAATTTTATCTTACGTGATTTTGGAAAAGAAGCTTATCTAACACTGAACCGTAAATATGGTCGAATTGGTGAAATAAACATGCGATGTAAAATATAAATCAAACTAGAAAACTAAAAATGAAAGGTTTAAAATCCACCATTTGGCACAACCTTGAATTCCCAAGACGGTGGAGGAGCTATGCAAATTAAACATGAGTTGCCCAAGTTATGCACCCCTGAGGTGGGCCACACCAGGTTTTATGTAAGACCTCCTGAGTGTGTGGCCCTTGAAAGAAAAATAAAATATTAACATGAATAATTGAAGGTTCTTTTGCGCTCACGGTTAAATAAGGTTTTCTCGGTGGAAACGAAATGGGAATTATATACGAAGCATCGAGGTTTCTGGGATAAAGGATTGTATTCGGCAGTTTAAGTGTGAATGCGGCAGTCTCTCTCTCTCTCTCTCGTCTCTCTCCTCTCATCCTCATCTCTCTCTCTCCTCTCTCTCTCTCTCTCTCTCTCATTACATACATAAACACGCACCATAATATTTTAGAGCATCTTTGTTATTTATATCACCAGATATTCCCATATCCTTTCTATATCATTTATCAGTCTTCCCTTCATCTCATTCTCTCTTGATTATCGCATCTCCTATTTTTGCATCGAATTCTCTTTCTTTCACTTCCTCTTCTTCTTCTTCCTGTTATCAAAGTATCTATATTCCTTTTATCTATTTCCATTCGTTATTCCCCTCCAATAATATATCCAAGCCCTTACTGACCTGACCTCTGTACCTTCTATTAATATACTGAGATTTAATTCTGTATTTAAGTCTTCGATCTGCACTCATTTGACCTCTTATGTTGACTCTAAATACAAGATACTATTTATACTATTTATTCCTTCATTTCGTCTCTTGGTTGTCCCAAGGGTCCACGTCAGGCGTATTGACCCTTTCAGCATCTTACTAAATTTACAGGCTTCCATAGGAGAAGAGCCAGTGTTGGCATAAAGCCAACCAACAGTACAGCGAATTTTGTAACTTTTATTCTATGTATATTCACAGAAATATAAAGATAAAGATAAATTACATTAATGTGAAAAGAAACATTCACCTTCACATATCAAGTGACAGAGTTCCAAAAACATTTCTGATAACATATTACCCCTCCTCACCGGCCACCCCCCAAACCCTAGCCCCCTTTCATTTGAGACGCGGTCTTCCGAAAATACTTTGTTCTTCTTGCAAAGTCAATTCATCCGGACTGTGGTTGATAAAATTCGGCTGGGCGATGACCCATCTCCGTGTCCAATGTGTTGAAAAAAGGGGCGCTTGAATTGAAAATGATTTTATAGAATCAATGGAAAAAGCTGTTGATTTTGAGGAAATAGATTGGAAGGTAGTTGAATAGCATAACAAAATGTCAAATTAGGTACAATAAATGATAGTATCGTTAATCACATATTCAATATAAAAAGGCAGAATAAATTAGACTTAAAATTTTGTAGAGTTATATGATTCTAGGAAAAAGGATTTTTTGTTTTTGTTTGGTATGATAATGTTATTGATTTTGAAGAAATAGCCTAAGAGGTAGTTGAATTGCATAGCCAAAAGGCAAGTTGGATGGAATAAATGCTATTCTGAATCACATGTTTACAATCTAAAATTACACTGAATTAAGATCAAGAGTTGCAGAATAATAAACAAAACTACCCATGACGAACAGAGCACAAATGTTCCACGTCCATCTGCTAACAGCTTCGATATCATCGTCAATATTGATACCGGATAAAAACTATTACATTTTGTTTTTATAGAAAAGTCCTGTTGCCTGAATTGAATATAATAGCGTCGATGAATGTAAACACCTGTCATGGCTATCAACTTTTGTTTATTTGGGATAACGGCGTTTAAACTATTGCGGTTTGGTCTCCATGCAGATGACTTTGTACGAGTATTTACAAACGTATGAATGATGTTTATGGCTGCGATAGTTCGCTTATGCACGATTTCATCTCTGTTTTTACGTTGCAAGTATCGTAAAGTCATTCACTTTATAGATACATTCAAACAAACACACATACGTCCATACATACATACGTACGTATATATGAATAAATACATTATATATATATATATATATATATATATATATATATATATATATATATATATATATATATATATATATATATATATTTTTATCAGGGGAACCATAGCGAAAGGCATCGTACTCAGGTACATTATTTTGCCGACGTTTCATGACTCGTAGTCGCATCCTCAAGGCTATTATTACAGATAAACACTCAAACATAAAACTACGCACTGCATAATCATAAAAATTAAGCAATATTTATTTGAATATCTTAAAACAGAAAAACATACTAAGTGCTAAAATTATGTACAGCAAAGTTACATTAAAATTATTTTAAAAATTACCGAAAAACATACAAAAATTATATGTAAAAAAATGAAAAATAAATAAATAACGCTAAAACAGTAAGGCTATTCTGTACCTTATCCTCGCAAAGGACGGGCAGTAACTGAGAGAATTTAAAAAAATATATAATTATACTATGAGACGATAAAAATCGACCTCCAATCATCCAATTTCCAAATCAGCATGAAAGGAGGAGCCTCCACCTGCAAGTGAGACGCGTCCAAAGGAAGTGTAATATCTGGTCGCTCATGATACTGTGGAGAGAGAGAGAGAGAGAGAGAGAGAGAGACGGAGCCTTCAACAGACTGACGTCAATAACAAAAAGAAGTCACGGGGAGATGAAGTCATTCTGTCATCTTGAAAAATATTCTCTTTTATGTAAATTAAAGTGAAAATGAATAATTACTGCATATCTGAGTGAACTCATTTTTCATAATGATTCTGATGCAAGGGAGAGGGATCATTTACTCACAGCTAATGGAAGATCGCTCATATCATGAAGGGGAAAAGCCATTAAGCAAATGATATAACAAACCGTAAGTACAATGATGCCGCCTTTTCATCACATACTCTTTAACTTATCATTAATTTCACACTTTCCATATTCCAGCACGAAATGCATCCGCCATTTTCATCGCCAAAAGAGTTGTATCATTTTACCGAAACGCTCTCACCAACATGAAAGATTCTGGTATGAAAAAAAAAAGCAAATATATTTCCTGTTTCATTTCCACAAAGCGGGACATAGAACTGCTATGGCCTCACTTCTATGCATAGATATAACATTGAAAGTCAATCATGAATTATTGGTTGTTTTTTATCAACTCTCTCTCTCTCTCTCTCTCTCTCTCTCTCTCTCTCTCTCTCTCTCTCTCTCTCTCTCTCGTATCATTCTCCGTTTCTTTCATTCTGATTGAGTTGCTTTTTCTTTCAGTAATCTTTTAATATTCTTTATATTTATTGATAATTACGATCTTTTTATTCTTTTTAATAAGATAGAATGTGAAAAAATTCCATTATATAACAATTTCTTTGTTCACTATCCTTTCTGTGGTTTGTGTTCTTCATACATCCACATTCATATACATAATAAATGCACGTTAACACACCTAGACATTGTATAATATCATGGCTTCTGTGAAATGAATATTTTAGTTCTCTAAAATGTATTAGCAAGGACCCGGCTGGAGGGGAACAAACATTTGTCAAGACCCCGTTTGCTTAGATATCATTCTCTCTCTCTCTCTCTCTCTCTCTCTCTCTCTCTCTCTCTCTCTCTCTCTCTCTCTCTCTCTCTCTCTCGTTTCTTGTAGAGCTGAGCATGAACAGACACGATGACAAACTCTCAGCGAAATCTGTCAGCGATCAAATTCTGTGTTCTAGAGTAGAAGGCGTTTCGGCGTCCTTCCAGCAAAGGTGCTCAGAAGAAATTTCATTTGGAACAACAAACAGACACTCGGTGTCCGTTGACCTCAGGCAGTATCTTCCCTCCTTTCCTCGTGTGCCATTTTGTGCAGATCCTTTTGTGAGAGAAAGCGATTCTTCTTTTCTCTTACAGAAAATAGGAGTCAACAGCTGCATTTCAATCTACTCTCTCTGTATTAGCAGAAAACTGTTTACAAAGTCACCGGGATAATATAGACCAGCATCAAAATAATTATGTTATATCACCGTATTGCTGTGATTTGGGAAACATTCTCCTACTGTTAAGTATTTAATTTGAAGTTTGTATTATATACACAAAATCAAGTGAAAACTTTTAGACCGAGATCATTTCTCAAAACAACACTAGGCTTACTATTGTATACTCTAAAATAAGCCGGGGTAGATGAAAACATTGCTATGAAAACAACATGGATGCTCCTTAGCAAAAGGGAACAATACTACCATTGCCTTACAGATGAAAGTACATTGTTTATGCCCATAGTATTAATGGGTCAACATTGTCAGACACTGCATCTAAGATCTAAGAATAATATTCTAACGAGAGAGAGAGAGAGAGAGAGAGAGAGAGAGAGAGAGAGAGAGAGAGAGAGAGAGAGAGAGAGAGAGGTGGGGGTGAGAAAACGTTGTAATCTTGAATTGAAGGATTATGAATAGTCTAATGAGAGAGAGAAAAAATCCAGGTTGGCGTCTCTCGTGCAACAAGTAAGAAAGAGTCTCCATTAAAACCTTTCGAACGAGGGGAAAGTGGCGCTTTCTCTTCAGGCAGAGGAGGGGAAAGGAAAGGAAGGACAGGCGTCTCATTAAGCCTGTTTACCTCAGACCCAATGGAAGCAACACTTCCAGAATTTAAGAATCATCCGAAATTTCCTCAGGGAAAGAATTTTCAGACTTTTTGACCCTGAATTCGTTCAGCATCTAGAGCCTGATATTTTTTCGTCCTCTTTTGTTATGTTGGAGCACTGAGTATTAGATAACACCTACTTCAGGGATGACAGACACGCCCTGTGAAAAGAGTCAGGTTTATAAAGATTCGGGAAACGCATAAGACTTTAGAGAGTTCCAAATTAATCCAGCTGAATAAGACAGAATAGAGAATTTATGCCAAAGGCCAAGTGCTAGGACCTATGAGGTCATTCAGCGCTGAAAAGGAAATTGACAGTGGAGTGGTTTATGGAAAGGTGTCACAGGAGGAAAACCTTTTGCAGTTGCTCTATGAATCGAGTCTTAGGAGAGGGTTGAGGAAGGTAAGGTAGAAGAGAGTATGAGAGGAAGGAAACAGTAAAAGGAATGAAAGGCGTTGCAGCTAAGGGCAGAAGGGACGCTGCAAAGATCCTTAAGTAACGCCCACAGTGCACTTAGCCCAGCTGAAATTAATTCCACTCCCATTATATCTGCATTATGGAGGATATATATATATGATATATATATATATATATATATCTATATATATATATATATATATATATATATATATACTGAGCCAGCAAAGTCCCCAAACCACCTGTCACTACACGAAGTATCCCTTCAACATCCATTGGAAGCCGAAAAGAAGAAATCTGCCCCCTCTGAAGAGAGCATCCGAGGTAAACGATGCGTATGCAAGCAGATAGTGCGTGCGTGCTTGTGCGTTTGTGTGTATCTGTAGTGCATGCACAAGTAGCGTCAGCAGCCTTGAATGCATATGGCCTGATGCAGTCGATAATGGAAACCGAAAAGTGAAAGGAATTCAAAAGAGGGAGGATGATTCTCTCTCTCTCTCTCTCTCTCTCTCTCTCTCTCTCTCTCTCTCTCTCTCTCGTATATGTGGAGATATGCTGGCAGAAACGACGGAAAAGATTTGTATATAACAGGAGCATGAAACAAAAAATGTATCGTTTTTTTTTCTTGTTGGTGTGTGTTCTTTCGTAAATATCATAACATTGATATTCCGAAACTGTGCCTCATCTCTCTCTCTCTCTCTCTTGACAAAGGAGAGAGAGAGAGAGAGGGAGAAAGATAGAGAGAGAGTACTGCTACAAGCTTGTTAGGAAATCCTCCCATAAGAAAAACCAAAAGTGAGTAAGGTCTCATTACTGTCTCCATAACCAATACGTCATCGATCTCTTCGAAGACTAAGAGTTATTGTTCATGCCGCTAAATTAAAAGAGAGGACCCACTAATTATTCCACCTGCTTCGTCCTGTGGGCATCTTCAAATTCCCCTCAGCCCAGAGAAGGCCCCATTAGGTCCCCATTTCCTTGGGGCGAGCAAAGTAAATTACCAAATAACCTCTTAATCTATGTCTTCCTGGTTTCTGTTTGGTTAGGTAACCGTACTTCTGCTTGTTTCTGGTATGCAATTATGAAACTCATTTTTCAAGAGTAAAGTTTGTTATAAGCTTTTTATATCATTATTGGAAAGTTACACCCACCGGCTGTTGTGGTTCGTAATAGATGTGTTGAGTATTTTTGACAAAAAATGACACACACAGTTATACAAACACACTAAACATATTATGCATACATATACATACATATATATATATAGTATATATATATATATATATAATATATAATTATATATATATATATATATATATATATATATATATATATATGACTGGTAAAAGTGTTCTGTAACAACAGAATTCCATCTAATAAAAGGAGCCCATAAAAACACCAAAATGTAGAGAGAAAGTACTATATTTCAGAGACTGCTGTCTCTCTCTTCAGGTATATGAATGAGAAAAGTTTACAGAAAAGGTGGTATTTATACCAAGAGATTCGTCCACAAGTAAGCCAATTTAGGTCACCCCCGCTGATAATCTTCCTTTAATCTTCTTAAGCGTTGGTTGAATGAACACTGCGTCGACGATGTCTGATGTCCAATTCCCTTTTTGAGATGTTCATTACCTGCTTCTCTTTTATTAAGGCCGATTCCATCATTTGACTCTTGTACCGGCAGTTGCTGCTATAAATTACACGTGAACATATTCCAGTTTATTCTATGGTTATGTTCATTTATATGATTGAAAATAGCCGAGTTCTGTTGTCCATACCTAACTGAACGTTTGTGTGTATAATCTGGTGGGGAAGTGATTTACCTGTAAATCCGATGTAAGATTGGTGACAGTCCTGGCATGGGATCTCATATACCCCAGAGTCTTTGGGCGATGTCTTTTGTTGGACGTTAATCAGGGGATTTGGCTAAGGTATTTGGGTAGGTAAATGCAAAAGGTTGGATTTCCCAAGGGTGTGAGTTACTCTCTTAATCGTCTCCAGGTGGGGAATTTTTATTTTATTGTTGGGTGTGTCTCTGGTCTTGTCTTTAGGGGTCGGTAGAAAATTACGTTTGCTTTTTGAATTGCTTTCTCAATTATATGGTCAGATACTTTAAAGATGAAAGTTGCTTGCGAATTAGTTCAAATTCTTTTTTCCAGGAAATCTGGGAACAAATTCGTAAGCTCTTAGGAATAGGTTGCTGGCTAGACCTATCTTGATAGTATTGTCATGATAGCTAAAGTAGTGAATATATGAAAGTGAGAACGTTGGTTTTCTGTATATGGTAAATTTGTATTCTGTCGGTGTCTCTGATTATTAAAACATCAAGAAAAGGAATTTGTTGTCTGTTCCCATTCAACTTTAAATTTGATGCTGGGCACTAATGCGTTTAATTTGAGAGGAATTCATTAAAATTACCCCACCCTTATTATCCCAAAATGTTAGTATGTCATCCACGTATCTCATCCACAGCATGTTTTTGGGTTTTATTGTTTTATTGCATTTATTACTGTAGTTTCAAAGTATTCCATGTACAGATTGGCTAAAATAGGACTTAAAGGACTACCCATACTACACCCGAATTTTTGCTTGTAGAATGATTCCCCGAATGAAAATACGTTATTAGATGCACATAATTCAACTAACTTTATTATTTTGTCAAGTGCCAAAGGGAAATGATCTGAATAGGGGATAATTTTTTCCCTTAAAAACTGAAGAACGTCCTGTACTGGTACTTTTGTGAATAGGGAGTCTACGTCAAGGCTTAAAAGTTTTATGTTGTGAAGTGGTATATGTGCTTCTCTGAATTTGTGACAAAAGTCTTCCGAATGTTTGATGTGACTGGGAGAAAAAGTGCCTAAAAAAGGAGAAAGGAGGCCAGCTAACCATTCAGACCCATCGTTTCATGCGCCGGAGCTTTCAATTACAAAATTTCTAAATGGTTAGCTAACCATTTAGAAATTTTGTAATTGAAAGCTCCGGCGCATAAACAACGATGGGTCTGAATGGTTAGCTGGCCTCCTTTCTCCTGTTTAGGCACTTTTTCTCCCAGTCACATCAAACATTCGGAAGACTTTTGTCACAAATTCAGAGAAGCACATATACCACTTCACAACATAAAACTTTTAAGCCTTGACGTAGACTCCCTATTCACAAAAGTACCAGTACAGGACGTTCTCAGTTTTTAAGGGAAAAATTATCCCCCTATTCAGATCATTTCCCTTTGGCACTTGACAAAATAATAAAGTTAGTTGAATTATGTGCATCTAATAACGTATTTTCATTCGGGGAATCATTCTACAACGCAAAATTCGGGTTGTAGATGGGTAGTCCTTAAGTCCTATTTTAGCCAATCTGTACATGGAATACTTTGAAACTACAGTAATAAATGCAATAAAAACCCAAAAACATGCTGTGGTATGAGATACGTGGATGACATACTAACATTTTGGGATAATAAGTGGGGTAATTTTAATGAATTCCTCTCAAAATTAAACGCATTAGTGCCCAGCATCAAATTTAAAGTTGGAATGGGAAACAGACAACAAAATTCCTTTTCTTGATGTTTTAATAATCAGAGACACGACAGAATACAATTTACCATATACAGAAAACCAACGTTCTCACTTTCATTATATTCACTACTTTAGTATCATGACAATACTATCAAGATAGGTCTAGCCAGCAACCTATTCCTAAGAGCCTTACGAATTTGTTCCCCAGATTTCCTGGAAAAAGAATTTGAACTAATTCGCAAGCAACTTTCATCTTTAAAGTATCCTGACCATATAATTGAGAAAGCAATTCAAAAAGCAAACGTAATTTTTCTACCGACCCCTAAAGACAAGACCAGAGACACACCCAACAATAAAATAAAAATTCCCCACCTGGAGACGATTAAGAGAGTAACTCACACCCTTGGGAAATCCAACCCTTTTGCATTTACCTACCCAAATACCTTAGCCAAATCCCTGATTAACGTCCAACAAAAGACATCGCCCAAAGACTGGGTGGGTATATGAGATCCCATGCCAGGACTGTCACCAATCTTACATCGATTTTGGTTTTTTTTTAACAGGTAAATCACTTCCCCAGAGATTAATACACACAAACGGTCAGTTAGGTATGGACAACAGAACTCGGCTATTTTCAATCATATAAATGAACATAACCATAGAATAAACTGGAATATGTCACGTGTAATTTATAGCAGCAACTGCCGGTACAAGAGTCAAATGATGGAATCGGCCTTAATAAAAGAGAAGCAGGTAATGAACATCTCAAAAGGGAATTGGACATCAGACATCGTCGACGCAGTGTTCATTCAACCAACGCTTAAGAAGATTAAAGGAAGATTATCAGCGGGGGTGACCTAAATTGGCTTAACTTGTGGACGAATCTCTTGGTATAAATACCACCTTTTCTGTAAACTTTTCTCATTCATATACCTGAAGAGAGAGACAGCAGTCTCTGAAATATAGTACTTTTTCTCTCTACATTTTGGTGTTGTGGGCTGTTTTATAGATATATATATATATATATATATATATATATATATATATATATATATATATATATATATATATATATATATATATATATATATATATATATATAATGTGTGTGTGTGTGTGTGTGTGTGTGTGTGTGTGTGTGTGTGTGTGTGCGTGCGCGTTAAAGAGAGAGATCTTGCTTTGAAACGTCATCTCCAAAATCTGAAAATGAGTTGAAAACGTTCAGCCTTCCACAGACTGAGATGCCATGAAAGCTGTGGAAACCAACGGCTCAGTTCGTCCGGTGACCAATGTCACTCAACAAAGATTGGGGCTCCCCAATAAGTCCTGAGCCTCCCAGGAATGATTGATTGATTGAATGGCTTCCTGAGATTAATAATGGTTCGATTGAAATAACGGTTTCAAATAAAAATTCACAAATTCACTGGCGTGAATTGAGGTTTATTGGTCGTGAAGATTCTTCATGACTAGAGAAACATCAATAAAAATATTTTTTTGCACCCATCTTTCTATCTTACTCTAATGTATTTCAGTCTCTGGCCAAATTGATATTTCAAATTGCTGACGAACACAGGTTTGATTAATCATGCGATGAAAGACAACATCACCAAAGTGAAATTTGACATGAATCAATTGAAGTGCTTTTTTTAGAAAGATCGAATTGTCAATATTGGGACAGAAATGAGATATCACAGCTGGAAAAAAGCCTGCTTTTAGTTTGCTCTGATTTGCTCTCGAGTTAATCTAAATATCAGGCATATCGCAAGTTCAGTCGGTGCAGTTATTTCCCCTTTATGATTTTAAAGAGATTTGTTCTAGATACAACAACACGATCTCTATGGAAGAATGAAATAAAATACACAGCTGGCTTGATAAAAGAAAGATATTACTTTTGCTTGTGGAAACCCAAGACGAAAAACAATAATGTTACGTGTGGGATTTCGATGCAAATAGATATACAGAGAACTTATAAATAAGATCATATTTCACTTGGAAAAAACTTCATATAAATGCAGAAATAAAATTGGATGAAGAAAGCATAAAGGCTGATCATCTCAGAAACGATGCTATTAAATCATTCTGTTTGCAGTTGCACTTTGAAATCAATAGTTAGGAGAGGGTTGAGGAAAGAAATGTTGAAGAAACATAATACGAAAGGAGGTGTAGTAAAAAGGAATATGAAAGGGGTTTTTGCAGCTAGAGGCCATAATAAGGACGCTGCAAAGAACCTTAAGTAATGCCTACACCGCATGAGGCGCACTGACGGCACTACCCTCCTAACATTCGCTATATGACAGAAATACTCCTTCAGAATGGAATAAAATCAAATGTCAATTCTTCAAAAAAGGCAAAATGATATTATTTCCATTCATGAAGTTACAAATCCTAAAGAATCAAATATTTAAATCGTTCTTCAATAAGCCTGAATCTGATATATCTGTCTACTGACCTCAAATATGACGTATTTTGGTACCTTCTTTTCCTTAGAATCAAACAACAAACAAATATTACTTTGTTAACATTCCTTTTTTTTTTTTGTTTTTTTTTTTTTGAATCCAAAAGTATTACATGTTTTTATTCATTCGCCTTCAGCGACTGAAAAAGAATTTTCTGTTTTTATTGAAGGGGAACTTGTTTCAGAATGTCGATATTTAGATTATTCTTCTGAATAATCTCTGTTGTACTTAAAATGTGTATATTGAAGCTTTTAATATAACTAAAGATTAATCTAAAAGTACACATAAACACTTTCTGCTCATCATTCGTCTTCAATAATTGTTGCCATGAATAAGCATTATTAACAGAAAAAAATTCCATACAAATTCTAGCAGCAAAAAAGTAGGTATGTTTTTTCCCGCTGAAGCTAAAAGAAACAGGAAAAAATATCCCACAAAAATTCCCCTCAACCCCCCTAAACAATATTTGGGATACATATTTTCAATCTTTATCACCACAAAGCCTGGACCCTCAGATAAGAAGGACAAACACTGTGTCTAAACCTTTTTTCCTCCAAGCTTGAGGAATTCCTCTTCCCTCTCCTCCAGGTGAGGAAACCGTTTCCTCTCCTCTCCTCCGGGTGAGGATAACATTTCCTCTCCTCCAAGTGAGGAAAACATTTCCTCAATGCGGAGACCAGCAGAGGCCCAGAACAGAAGACCCACATCAAAAGCGGTTCATGGCAGATGTCGCAAATGGGAAAGAAAGAATGGGGGTCTCCACAAGAACAGGAATAAATTTACTTCTTTTTTCTACTGATGGCTTCCACATTTGCTGAAACTCTGTTTTGGGCCAACCAGTAGATAGATAGATGGAGATCGCGGGATATACATAGAGTGGATATAATAGAAGTTTGAAGTCATCTGATGGAAATTCTGCCTTCGGCAAGATTCAGATTTCGTCATTTGTTCTTCATTTGGATCTGAGGCTTCGTAGTGCCTGGCGTATCCAAAAAGTGTGAAGAAAATCGAGAAGTTTGGAGAGCTTTGTAGTTATTAAGATTGCTATTTTGGTAAGAAGTGGAAGCGGATTTACGTAGTTTTAGTAATATGTATATATATGAACTATCAGTGGATTTTATATATTCTGTAGAGAATATATAGAGGCTGGCAGTCGGATTCGAACTCATTTTTAGACTTATTATAAATAAAATGGATTTGACGTATTCTTAGCAATATACTATATATATATCTATATATAATATATATATATTTATATAGTATAGTATACTATTTTATATTATATATAATATCTATTATATATAGATATTATATTATATATAGATACATCAAGGCTACATATTACATACATCGAGCTACAATGTCCTTTAATATCTAATTCGCCCTACCTCGGAATTAATATAATTTCATATATGCTTATCCGAAGGGGAATTTTCTAACACGATAAATAGATTTCTTGCCTTGGTCAGGGCGCGCAACCCAAAAAAGCACATTCAAAATCCAGGAACGTCCAGTGAATCTTTTACCTACCCCACCACCGCGCGCCCTGGACCAGGCAAATCTATTATCGTGTAAAAAATTCCCCTGATGGAATGTATAAAATTATATCTCTCACTGACACCAACACAAGCAATGTCTATACAGAAATATAAATGACCAGACGGCCTTATGCCAGCAAGACGTTCCTTACCTACCACGACCTTAAATTTATGACGACTAAACCATTAGGATGCCTAATATGGACCTCCGGATTCTTCTAAATCAACAAGGACCAGATAACGGACGATATATACATTAACATCTTCGTAGCAGCAGGAAATAAGGTCGAAATCTCAGAGATATATAATAGAATTATCAGCCTTACGAACATCACCAGAGGTCCTTCCTTCCTCCTCACACAGTTGGACTCTTTTTAAAGCAGTTTTTAAAACTGAAGAGGAAAAGGCCCAGAAATACAATTAGGGGAGGTTTAGGAGGGAACGCATGTTTCCCACGACTTCTTCTCTCCCTCTCTCTCTCTCGTTTTGTCATTAACTTCATTGGACTTAAGGATCGTTCAAGTCAGCTGGGCGGGGAATTATTTTCCAAGGTGGGAAAGAGGGGAAGAGAGGAATTGCAAAGCTTTCTCAGTTCCTCACAAGAGGGCGTGTTGTAATCATCTTAGTGCTTCTCTCTCTCTCTCTCTCTCTCTCTCTCTCTCTCTCTCTCTCTCTCTCTCTCTCTCTCTCTCTCTCTCTCTCTCTCTCTCTCTCTCTCTCTCTCTTTTCTGCAACAATCATCAGCAAGGGGACAGATTGCATTAAAGAACCCAAAATGAAAAAACGACAAGTTCTGAATCCGTGAAATGGAAGGTTACAGAAGTTAGGGAACACAGTACCGTGATTCGAGTTCCAAATCCTTATACTGTGTAGGTTCACTATATATATATATATATATATATATATATATATATATATATATATATATATATATATATATATTATATATATATATATATATATATATATGGATATATTGTCACTTGAGGTCTAGTACTGATGAACCTACACAGTACAGGTTCGGAACTCGAATCCAAATTTAACCCTTTAAAAATTCCTAACTAACCTCTAACCTTCAACATCCTCATTCTTTAACACTGAGACCCAATCCCATCATGAAATGTCTGACAATAATAATAAATAGGAGTTAGTCAATGTTCCTTCAGAGGATCTTCTCTGGGAAACTTCTGCCTTCCACTCAAGACTCTGGAGAAAACGTCTCCTTAGTTCCGCTGACATTTGTTTGCTTCTTCGTCCCTTGTAAACAAACAAACAAAAAGGCTTCGTGATAAACACACATTCCTTCTTGGCATTTCGTGTCAAATAAACTCCCCCGATGTTGCTTTGGTGTCCAATATTCGCGAAATCCGAAAATGCTTTCATCTAGCAAAACGATGAATATTTCATGGGAATTAGGACCCTTTTGGCGGTGTTAATACGATGCAATTAATAGGATTAGCTGGAAATGATTATTTTTTGACATGGAATGCCAGATGAACGATGCGGTTTTATGGAAATGAATATTATAAGCTTAAGAATAAATACTATTTGTGTATTTATGAAGAATATATTTTTCATTTTCTTTTAGAAATTCACTTTCATGTGGGTCTTTGAAGAAACAAGTGTTCTAAAATGGTTATGTATTACGGAACCAGCCTCTGATGACGTCATTCAGACCTTGGATCTCATAAGTTAAGGAAAATGGATTATTTATGATTTTGTTGAATATCCCTTTCAGAATGGAAAATAATTCCCCATATTGGGGTAGGGCCATCAGTGCACTTCACATGGTGCACTGTAGGCACTACTAAAGGGTTTCTGCAGCGTCCCTTTGGCCCATACCGGCGTCCATGTTTCAGCCTTTTGCTCTAACCCCCATTCCTGCTTCCTTTCTTCAGTCTTGCTTTCCAACCTCTCTAAACTATTAATTCTTTGTGAAAATATGGGGTTTCCTCCCAGTTCCACCTTTAGTCCTCCTACTAAATCTCTTTCTTTTCTGGATTTCTACACTTTGCTGTCCAACCCCTCCAACTCTTCTTTCGTTGAGAGCGCATGAATTCCATAAATTCATAAATCTATAGAATCAAGTTTCCATAGTCATGGTTAGGTCATTCAAAACTCTGGAATATTTACCTTTTACCATCATTAATTACATTAGGTTATGACCAGCTTTTTAATATGCATTTATAATAGATACTCACGGTCAAATAAAATGTTTGTGGTTCCTGAACACCTAGAATTATTGTGAGTAAACGTTTGAGTTTTATTCATTATAATATGCTTCAATACATCAGCCCTACTGAATAAAATGTTCTAGTCCCAGTTACCTTGCCTACGTATGGCCATTGTACAGTTCAGTAATAAACCTGATTCCTAGTTTCCTATCTTCATTGTTATCACCATTTTCTTTATACTCGACTAATTCCGCTCCTCGTTTATCCCACCCGACTCCCAAACAATTATTTGAATGCTAAAATTCTTCGTTCAAATTCAAAAATTGTTTATTTAAACTCGAGTTTATGGCAGCCCAAATATCGGTTTGTTTTCTTTCCCCTTCTCGTTTATTCACATTCCTGATCATCCAGTTATTTCTACTGACTTCTTTTAACTGTTCTTGGCAGACATCGTCCCCTTGATAATGACTCAATTGCTATTCTTCTTCTTCTTCTTTATTTTCTCTTTATCCTTTTGATTGCTTTCTTCCCCCAATCTTTCTCGGAGGTTTTGCTTCGTGATTACTTCAGGAAACATAAAACTTGACAATAAGCTCTTCGGTGCAAGGCGGGGATTAAGTGCACTGTGATAAATTCCCTTTTAAAAAATAAAAATCTATTTTACAAAACTTTCATTAGGCAATCAATCATTAAATAGATAATAGATAAATAAATATATATATATATATATATATGTGTGTGTGTGTGTGTGTGTGTGTGTGTGTGTGTGTGTGGTATTAGAAACGCAAAGTATTATCAATAATTTGCTTTCTTAATAATCCTTATTCGACATCTAAGATAAATGAGTAATAATAAAATATAAAACGGAATAAAAGCCAAATAAACGTTTACCAAGAATTAAACGAATAGTCAGAACTCCTATTCACTTTTTAGTCCAAAAAAACTAATATAATAATAATAAAATTCCATCGTCAACTGGAGAAGACAAACGAGAGGCAATACTAAAACGAGTGTCAGGAGTTGAGGCAGATGAGAAAAAACAACACAACTTACGTCTGCGACGCCTGAGTTACACTTGGCGTCGCTCTGAGATGAATTATTGCCTGAGAGAGGTTTGGCGTCATCTCCTGAAGGAGACTTTTGCTTAGTGGCTCTCCTCTTCTTCTTATTACTGTCGTGGATGGGTCCTCTCTCGTCTCTCTCTCTCTCTCTCTCTCTCTCTCTCTCTCTCTCTCTCTCTCTCTCTAAGATCTTTTCCTCATTCCCTTCCCTAATTAAGGGTCATGAATCTCTCAGTGCCTCTATCAGAAGCTAGTTAGAGCTATTCCGTCTAATGCTTATGCGCCAGAAATCCCCCTCAGAGTGGGATGTGAAAATAAAGTCAGATTAAAAAGTAATAATTCTCTAAAGAACTCTAAGGAAGCACAGTTTTATATTGAGGCAAATTAATTAATAAATGAACTGCATTTGTATTATAGAGGATGAAAAATATAGTGAATGTAGTATTCAGCTTGACTGGCTCTGACCTGTGACATAAGGGCGGGTCCAAAATACACTGAAACATGGCATAAACTTATGTTGACAACCTGTTGTATATTTGTCACAAACATGCTCAAAACATGTCAACAATAATAAGTGACATCTCATCGTATACTTAAAAAAACACGTTGACAGATAAGGACAACATATAACAATCTTTATCACCAGAAAATAAATAAATTAAATAAAATAAAAGAAAAACAAAATAAATAAACAAGAAGAAAGATAAAGAAATACGAGAAGCGTCAGACAGAATAAGAGAGCAAAAAAATAACATCCCATCAAGAATCTTCTTATCCAGGGAATATAATACCATCAACAGCCTCATTTTTCAAATTAAAGCGAAAAGAATTAATTTTTATTTTATAGTTTTTTTCATCTTAGTTGAAGGAAACGTCCTGGGAAATGAAATTCATCATCTCTCCCCCAGAATAAGAGTAATTATCACGTTTTTTTTCTCTTCTTCATTATTCTTGTTGCTGGAAAATTTATTTTATTATACCTTCAATGTTGGAAGTTTAGTCTTGTGGGACTAAATTGCAAAGAAAGACTGGAATAACTTCAATTACTGTAGCAAATTTTAATCTGTAAAAATGGCTAATCAACAGAAGCATTTTAAACATTCTTCTGTCAATATCATTCTGTACACAGCATTCTTTAAATACTAACCTATCATTTATGCTAATGTTAACTAAGTATATCCGAACAAAAGTGACCTTCAACTTTGTACAGATGTAGCAAATAAAAGCATTTGCTAAAAGTTTGACAGATGCACTGCCTTACCAGACATCTCATCTCGGCCTCTGTCATGCGACAGCCACATTCGACTTCGTTCACACCGACAGCGATCGACAACGCTCTCTCTCACGATTCTGCACAGGAGTTCGGAAATCATGAGGTTTCATTATTGAACTTCTTTCGCTGCAGTTACATAATGGCTTCTAATGATCTCACTCGTTAGCTTTTTTTTACTGTGTCAAAGGCGAATGTGTACATTTAACCCGGTTCCGGCTGAGGAAAAATCAACCTAAAAGATAGACACTTCCTCATTTGTGCT
The DNA here is from genome assembly GCF_015104395.2 of Macrobrachium nipponense. Lineage (NCBI taxonomy): Eukaryota > Metazoa > Arthropoda > Malacostraca > Decapoda > Palaemonidae > Macrobrachium > Macrobrachium nipponense. The sequence goes on from NC_061095.1 coordinate 65,672,029, forward strand.
TCTGACGTCAGAGGTCGGAATTCATGTTTCAGTACCTGACGCTTTTTTCATTTACATTATGGCGTAAATATTCTTACTAATATTTACTTATTTATTTATTTATTTGTTTGTTTATTTATTTATTTATTGGTTGTAAATCCATCCCCTAAAAAAACACCGGAGATTCGCCCAAACTTCCAACAAACATCAGCTGTCTAGAATTAAGGACATTAAGTCCAAAGGAAGCCTTAACTGGAGCTGGAAATGTAATTAAGATCTCCCGAGAGTCCAAATTCTCGGTTCCGTAAACGAGGAAATAAGGAGGAAGAATCAAAGAGAGAGAAAAAAAAAGTGCGTCGCTCTAAGCTCTCCACCTCATAAATTATCCGTTATCGCCCTTTTAGGGAACACTTTTATTTCCTTTTACACGGGAGATGAAGAGGCAGGTACTCAGTGTTATTTAGTGACACATTCTGGCTTCATCTTATTTTACAATAGTTTTATGTGAATATTCTATGGAATTAATTTACTAGGAAGAGAAATAAAAATCTTATGACGTTGAAGAAAATATTTAAAAAGGAAGTTCAACCAAATCTCATTCGGTTAAATGACAAAGAGATTGGAGATAATTATTGTTCAGAGATAAATTACTTCCCATTTGCTGTCTCCAATCTCTTTGTCATTTTACCGAATGAGATTTGGTTGAACTTCCTTTTTAAATATTTTCTTCAACGTCAAAAGATTTTTATTTCTCTTCCTAGTAAATTAATTCCATAGAATATTCACATAAAACTATTGTAAAATAAGATGAAGCCAGAATGTGTCACTAAATAACACTGATTAATTTAAAATGATAAAAGTGACTATCGTATAACTTAGATCATAAGATTTGCAGAAATGACGAAACGAAAGACAAGATTGAGATATTTTACCTTGTTGAGGACAGATCAAAGTTCAGGAAATGTACAGATAAATGTTGAAGCACATCAAAGTGATGTGACAAGAGACAGTGCTTGTTGGTATATCAAAGTATTATGTGAAACGATTTAAGGAATAATAATAATAACATTCTAATTCTTATTTACAAAACCCCAATCAATATATAGTAAAGGATAAAGCATACTTTTCAAACGTCATTCTGTAGAGCGAATGAGAATTTTAATGTTATTGACTACAAGAGAAACATCCGGTGTCATATATTCCACCTTTCAGGGATAAATTCTCAGTTGAACTGTTTTTTTCACTTAGAGAAACAAAACGTAATAATTTCTCTCTATTGGAGGACGGGGGACCACTTCAATTCCCGTATTTACATTCGATAACAATAAATACTTTACAATTGACTAAGAAATTGGAATTATGCAAATTGAATGGCGGCCAACAATTATCTTAGGAGAAAAGGAATCTATCCTGAAAATATATTTGGTAGTTGATTTCGTTATAACAGCCATTTTATATGGATGCGAAGAGAGATGTATCAGTTTGAAACCCAACGAACAGGGATAACATTATTTTTAAATATTCTAGTCTTTCTTTGACCCCGATTGACTTGGGTTTTTCTTACTAATTTTTGTTCTTCCTCTCTCATCAACACTGGTTGGAAAACCCTGACCCATATTTCTCCAGGTGAGAGAACTCAAAATATTTGGAGGTTTAATTCTTTGATATTCATTATTGGTCAGTGTATAGTGATATTAAGTGATAAAAAGTTTCATATAAACGAATAATTTCTGCATATTAAAAATAACTAACTCCGAATGCGCAATACAAGATTTGGGTTATTGTGAAGACAAAAACTCTTGAGTGAGAAGTATAAAGCATGTTTTCTTATTGGGAAAAAAAAATAATAATGGCAGTTGACACTCTAAAAATAGGGATATATTTTACATCCATCTAGTCCATGCCTGGAGAGAACAGCAGTGTTTACTGTCAAAAAGCCCCAGTGTAAATTCTGACGCTACTTTTTCCCTTAAAAAGGTTTTTCGTCTAATTCATACTTTTTCTTGGCTTCATTTAGCTGATGCCTGTATCATCTGCTAGTGTGTCCATTCTGGAATGATTAGGAGAGAGAGAGAGAGAGAGAGAGAGAGAGAGAGAGAGAGAGAGAGAGAGAGAGAGAGAGAGAGAGAGAGTTTTAATCACCTTCAAATACTTTGATATATTTCATCCTTAACCGACTCCGATGGGATTTCTGACCTGAGGCTTACAACCATCCTTGATTTCTGTCTCCTGTGAAGGACTCGGTAAACTGGTAGAATTTCATCACCTTTGAAGTCCACAGGTGATGAAAGTCTTCTTAGGGATAATCTCTATTTAGTCTTTTAGATTCATAATTTACAAGATTTACTTCTGTCAAATGTAAATCAGGGCCTTGATGGGAAAGTGTAAAAGAAGATGTTTTAGTTATTTTCTTTACGTAAACTGGAATGGAGATGAATAATATATTTTACTTTCCTCTTCTCTCTTCTATCAACTCCTTCTGCCTCTATCTCTCTCTTTCTGTCCATATTCAAACTATCCACTGCTGCGAAATATGGAAGTAACATATAATATTAATTATGAAATGAATATAATATAAAGATCATTAGCTATTTCCAAACTTCACGAGGGTCGAAGGAGATTATAGATACAGTTCATCTTAGACCAGGTGAACAGAATCTCTCTCTCTCTCTCTCTCTCTCTCTCTCTCTCTCTCTCTCTCTCTCTCTCTCTCTCTCTCCTGATAAATCCCTAGCAACCCACAATCTATTAAGTGTCTCGTGAACATCAATTATTGATTTTCCACTTATTCCTTCATGAACTCTGACGCCTTGAAATAATTCAGCATAGTTCCCATCTGAATATTCCACAGTGGTCTTGTTCTTCATTGCTAACATAAAGTAAGAAATGACATTTTCCATTTTCCCGCCATGAATATTACCACTACCATTTCCCTCGCCCCCATAAATACCATAATGGCACCATTCCCCATTAGCCTTCCGGTTCAGGTCAAAGTGAAATTGAATCTGTTTTGGTCGTAAATTTTGGTTAAAAATCTGACTACGAATGGAAAGGGAATTCATTGTAGAAATTCCTGGAAATTGCGATGATAAACAGGGAAATATATTCATGTAACATAAATATATTGGGGAAGGAAATGTAATTACTCAGGGGAAAATATCGCTATATTATTTCCGCTTGTGACATATACATCTCTGAAGCAATTATTGAAGATAATCTCAGTTTATATTCGAGTTGAATTATTATTATTATTCTTATTACTGTTAACACTAAAAGGTCATTCACTTGATTACCAATACTTTAAATGTTTAGAAAGAAAGGAAAACAGAGAAGAGATATTAACCAATCAATTATCTATAAACCGGGGAATAATTCTAGTTGATAATTAACCTTAGGGAATAATCTGATTTCTTCTTAAACCTTGATTTATTTGATACCCCATAAGTTGACATTGTCAATAAATGCTGATATTTCTCTTTACTGTATTAGTAACATCGAGAAAGTTGTTTCATGATGACAATTCCTGTTTTGCCACCTGTTCTTCAGCCTTGTGAGCTCTGGGATTCACTCCTTTCTGCCCCCCACCCTGACTCTCTCTCTCTCTCTCTCTCATACACCATAAGGGTTATAGAAGGAAGCATCATGACACCTTTGATCATAAACTAAAATGAAACACGCACAGACAAACGCAGAAGTAAAGACTAAACCATTAAAACAAGACGAGATCTGACCACGAAACATCGATGACTCCATAACGAAGAGCGATCCCTGCTCACTTACTCTTGCGAATCTAAAAATGATTCTTTCTTTACTTGGCGGAAGCAATTACGGTCTTGCCAAATGACCCCACAATTCCGAATTCCTCCGAGGAGAGAGAGAGAGAGAGAGAGACTTTATCAAGTCCTACGTGTGTCCCGCAAATTCTACCCGAATTGCAAAAGTCGATACTTACTTGGGATCTAATTGTATTCGGATTCTTTCTCAGTTCCTTCTTCTGTGTATGTATGTATGTATACACACACATAATTACATAAGACAGCCATGAATTAAACTGGTCAGGATAAGCTTGTAAAGGGGAAACGGCTAATTAAGGAAACACAATTGTTGTCTGGGAGTCGAGGATCCTGGACGTCGATTCAGGCGGAAGACGAACAATTAAAACTGGGGGAGAGAAACACAAACCTTAATAAAAGTGTGCATAACGCAGAGATTGAAATTGCTTACTTTATCTCGGTTTTTATGGCATATAATAAGCATGCATTTTTCTGATTCTAAACCGAATATACATTTTAAATATTCTCTAAATTAAGAAAAAGGCGGATTTCCAACCCCTTCAGAATATTTTACATAACAATAGATCAAAGCTCTTTATGTCAAAGGATTGTTCGTTATGCCTATGGAAAGTTCATACGCCTGCCATTCACTTTTACCTTATTGTGTCACTTCTCATTTGGATATTGAATATATATGAATTCATATCTTGCAACTATTATCTAAAAGCAGCATTTTCTATATGAATAGTTTGCATTTATCATCTAGAACAAAAACTTAATAACAATATAGCTGAAAATCATATATATAGATCGTGCTTGAATATTATTATTATAATTTTTTTTTTTGCTCTATCAGTCCTCCAATTCGACTGGGTGGTATTTATAGTGTGGGGTTCCGGGTTGCATCCTGCCTCCTTAGGAGTCCATCACTTTTCTTACTATGTGCGCCGTTTCTAGGATCACATCTTCTGCATCAGTCTGGAGCTACTTCAGCATCTAGTTTTTCTAGATTCCTTTCAGGGATCTTGGGATCGTGCCTAGTGCTCCTATGATTATGGGTACGGATTTCAACTGGCATATCCCATATCCTTCTAATTTCTATTTTCAGATCTTGATACTTATCCATTTTTTCCCTCTCTTTCTCTTCAACTCTGGTGTCCCATGGTATTACTACATCAATGAGTGATACTTTCTTCTTGACTTTGTCAATCAACGTCACTTCTCGTCTATTTGCACGTATCACCTATCCGTTCTGATACCATAGTCCCAGAGGATCTTTGCCTGATCGTTTTCTATCACTCCCTCAGGTTGGTGCTCGTACCACTTATTACTGCAAGGTAGGTGATATTTCTTGCACAGGCTCCAGTGGAGGGCTTTTTGCTACTGAATCATGCCTCTTTTTGTACTGGTTCTGTGCAAGTGCCGCGCATTCACTTGCTATGTGGTTTATGGTTTCATTTTTCGTATTGCACTTCCTACATATGAGAGAGATGTTATTTCCGTCTATCGTTCTTGAACATATCTGGTTCTTAGGGGCCTGATCTTGTGCCGCTGTTATCATTCCTTCAGTTTCCTTACTTTAGCTCTCTCTCTGTAGCCATTGCCATGTGTCATCGCTGGCTAGTTCTTTAGTCTGTCTCATGTATTGTCCGTGCATTGGTTTGTTGTGCCAGTCCTCTGTTCTGTTTGTCATTGTCCTGTCTCTGTATATTTCTGGGTCTTCGTCTACTTTTATTAGTCCTTCTTCCCTTGCACTCTTTAGCCACTCATCTTCACTGGTTTTCAGATATTGCCCCAGTGCTCTGTTTTCGATGTTGATGCAGTCCTCTACTTAGTAGTCCTCTCCCTCCTTCCTTTCGTGTTATGTATAGCCTGTCCGTATTTGCTCTTGGGTGTAGTGCTTTGTGTATTGTCATATGTTTCCTGGCTTTCTGACCCATGCTGCGGAGTTCTGCCTTCGTCCATTCCACTATTCCTGCGCTGTATCTGCTTACTGGCACTGCCCATGTGTTAATGGCTTTTATCATATTTCCAGCGTTGAGTTTTGACTTGAGTATCGTCTTGAGTCTCTGCATATATTCTTTCCTGATCGTGTCCCTTCTTCCTTGGTGTTTTATATCCCCTCCTTCCATTATTCCCAGGTATTTGTATCCTGTCTCATCTATGTGTTTGATGTTGCTCCCATCTGTAGCTTATCCCTTCAGTTCTCGTTACTTTGCCTTTTTGTACCAGCATCCATCTTCTGTAGTACTTTTGTCATGGGAATCATGGCTATACAAAGAGTAGTGGGGACAGTGAGTCGCCCTGGAAGACCCCTCTCCTGATATTAACCTCTTCTAGTCTTATTCCAGAGCTTGTAAGTATTGTATTCCAATTGCGCATTGTAGTTTTTTGGGAGGCTGATGGTGTTTTCCTCTGCCCCATATATTTTCAGGCATCTATTAGCCATGTGTGTGGTATCATGTCGAAGGCTTTCTTATAGTCTAGGTTGATTTTCCTCCTCCTACTGTTCTTCATTACCCTTTTGTCTATCAGGAGCTGGTCTTTTGTGCCCCTACAACTTCCTTCTGCAGCTTTTCTGTTGGTGGGGGATGGTGCTTGTCTCCTCTAGGTAGTTGTATAGCCTTTCACTGATGGTACCTGTTGGTAACTTCCACGTTATTGGTAGGCAGGTGATAGGCCTGTAGTTAATGGCTATATTTCCCCTTACTCTTGTCTTTTTGTACTAAGGATGTTCTTCCTGTTGTCATCCATTTGGGTACATGGTAATTTGAGATACAATGCTGGAGTTGTTCTGCTATTCGTGGGTGTAGGGCCGTGAAGTTTTTGAGCCAGTATCCATGGACTTTATCGGGACCTTGGGTTTTCCAGTTTGGCATTTTCTTTAGATGGTGTCTGACTGTCTGTCGTGATATCTGTGAATCTTTGTTTTATTCTCCCAGTTTCTTCTTCCTTGACTTCCTGGAGCCACGTTGCATGTTTGTTGTGTGATACCGGATTGCTCATACATTCTCCAGAGTCTCTTACTTGGTTCAGCTTCAGGAATTTCTTGGTGGTTGTCTTCCCCTCCTTAGTTGGCTGTATAGTCTTTTGGTTGGTTCCGAATAGTTTGTTCTGTTGGTATCCCCTTATTCCTGTTCATGTACCGTTGGTTCTTATGTGCTTTGGCTTAAGCCTCTGTTTACATCTTCTATTGTGTTGTTTAGTCCCCCTCTCTTGTACTCTGTATTTCTCGTTGAGTTCCTCCCTTGTTTTCTTGCTTCTTAGCCTTTTTTTCTGCCATCTCTTTCAGTTACTCAAGTCAGATCTCATCACCATGATTTGCGTTTTCCAGGCGCCTTTTCAAGGAGGTGTGTTTCTGTTTGGTGTTGTTGGGGGTTGGTGGTGGTGTTGGTGTTCGAATGCCCATCAGTTCTGCTACTAATCGTGCTCCTGCATATGCCAAGTTATTTGTTTCTGTGATACTGGTGGTGTGTATATTGCCCATTATTTCATTGACCTCACTTGTTTTCTCCCTTAATTTCTTGGTATTGTAGGCTTTCATGGATGGGATCTTTGTTCTCTCTGTATCTGGCTTCCATCCATTGTCTAATCTTTTCTACCCATTCCGTCCCTCTCTGTTACTTCGTCGGTGTTTTCTTCATGTGTCTTGTCTGATACCTCATCATCCCTGTCGTCTTCTGCATCGTCTCTCAGTTCGTCTTCGGTGTAATTCGTTGTCGTATGACATTTCCCTTTCCAGTTCCTCTCTTTCTGTTGGGGAGAACCAGTTTTTTTCTTATGTTCCTTACTTGGTCTGCCAGCCTCTGCTCTGTTTGGGGGGTGTTATTCCTCTCATTCCAGATGTTGACCAACCTTCTTCTATATTCTCTCTCCGTCGGGTTGCTTCTGATGTAGCATCTCCATATTTCCTTATTTTCTTCTCTTGTCCATTTCTTCCTTTATTTGGTTTGCTTCTGTAGCTCCCAATCTCAGGCTGTTGGTTACTGTCGTTGTGTGGTCAGTTGCTGGATGACGACCTCCAAGTACCTGACCGTCTTCCCTTCAATTGGGTTGAATACCTGGCTGCCGGACGAAGCTCCTCTGTTGCCAAGGTTCCATTTACGTTGTTGTCGTTTATTCTTCATTTCTTAACATCATTGCTGAGTTTTGCTATTTAACCCATAGCTGAACCCTACCCCATCAGGGATAGGTACTCATTTACAGCTGAGTAGACTGAGGAAATTATGATAAAGATCCTTTCCCAAGGAATCAACGCCGAGGAGAGCGCCCACCATCCAACGACTGACCAGCCCCAATGTTGCTTAACCTGTCCATTGACGACCTAACCCACTCTGCCACGGCGCCACATATTATATTATTATTATTATTATTATTATTATTATTATTATTATTATTCAGAAGATGAAGAACCCTATTCACATGGAACAATCCCACCAAAGGGCCACTGACTTGAACTTCAAGCTTCCAAGAAATATGGCGTTTATTAGAAATAAGTAACAGATGATGAAAAGAAATACAGAAAGAAGAGATCACTTATTAAAAATGAAAGTAATAATTAAGTTGATAAATAAATAGGAAAGTAAAAGAACGTAATAAAAGTTATTAAAAATGGAAGGAGATTTGTATGAGGGTAGGAATGAAACTGCATCATCGCTTGATGAGAATGAAAGTAACAATGTCCAACAGATATCATTATTTTCCATTCAAGAAAAATCGGTTCGTTTCTCACACAACAGCGAAGGAAATTCAGTCCCAGCTGACGAAGCACAGCCAGAATAGTTATTTTGCAGAACCACGAGGGAAATCTGACTTTTTCCTTGCTGGTCCGGAACGGTTACATTTCAGAGACAAGGTTTAAAAATGAACTGGTCATTTTTCTGGAAGCAAAAATCCTCGTGAGTCTGAGATTTATTTTATGTAAGTTCTTTCTATTTTCCATTTCTGCTGCTGCTATTGTTACCTGGCGTTGAATAGAACTTAGGCCGACGGCCAGGCTCTGGGACCTGTGAGGTCATTCAGCGCTCAAAGGGAAACAAGAGTAAACAAGTAAAAAATGCGCCAAAGTTTCTTCGGAGCAATCAAGTTATCATAGAGTCCGTAATGTTGTATGAGCCGTGGCCCATGAAGTTTTTCAGCCAAGGTGCCCGGTGGAGCTCCCTCGCTAATGTAGTGGACGGTCCTCTGCAAAATTCGTTCTGGCAAAAAAGAACTCCGCCAAAGAAAAAATTTTGGGGTGGGGGGAAAAACTTTGTCCTCTTGTTGGTGGTCCTACGTGGCGAGAGAGTTGGTAATCTTAAATGACCAACCTAAACATATCACACCTACCATAAAACTGCTTTTGTTTGTGTTTGTTTCCTCTCTCGTTCTCTCTCTCTCTCTCTCCTCGGTTTATTTCAATGGGGAACATGGAACTAAAAGATTGGAGTAACACTACAGGTAAAGAAGAAAGTGAATGCTTTTTATGAGTGAGAATTTCTCAAACTTTTTCAATAAGTAAAGTTATTTCAATAGTCGTCCTTGGAATGGGCACAACAACTCGTTGCATGCATTACATACACTTCACGCATGGCTCAAAACCCAAAACAGACCACAAAACACACACTTTTTTTCAAACATCAACAGTAAAAAATTATTTGGTAATTAGTTTATTTAATCTAAATTCTGGACATCAATCAGACAGGCAGAGGACGAGAGAGAGGAGGTTAACTGCTCTGTTTTCTGGTCGATTTTATATTGAACTTGGGAGGCATTTAACTATATATATATGTATTGATTATATATATATATCTATTTATATATATATATATATATATATTATGATATATTAATATATATATACCACCACCACACAGCACCCACACACAAACCACACAACACCACACAATATACCCATATATATATATGTTATATATTTATATATATCTATATTATATATATTATTAATATATATAATATATTATTATAGTGGTTTTAAACGTTAATAACGCCATTATTATCTCATTTCATTGCGCTCCCCCCCCCCCCCCCCCGTCCCCGAACTCAAATTGCATCCGCAGTTAACTAAAAGCAACTCTAGTTGGAGTGGTAGTTTGCGGGTCCGACTTGAGTGATTGGCTCCTGGTTGTCTTCCCTTGGAAACTCTCTTTTAATTGCCTGGAAGGTTTTGGAACCGCCCAAAAAGGGCGTTCGTTTTCAAAAAGAAGTTTGAAAACGACGGTAAATTTTAGTGTCCTCTGTTCTTTACTCCAAGCGGCTACTCGCGAGATGGGAACCCAAATTGTTTTTTGGTCCAGTGTTTTCCCTCCTAGTTGTTCCATTCTCACACTCACACACACACCAACCACACACACCAGTACCACACACACACACACACCACACCAACATATAGATATATATATATATAATAATAATATATCTATATAGTATATATAATATATATATTATATATATATATATTATTATATTAATATGATAATTATATTGGTTCTCCCCACGGGATGTGCTGGTAATTACAGGCCCTAACGAGAAGCATGGGAAAACTGGTATATAATTGTTGACTGGCGTTTGTACTTGAAAAAGTTTGAAGAAGGTGTTTTTGAGTTTTTTTTTATATATATAAATGAGCTTACAATCAGATCAGTTTTTTTCTAAATACACCGAAAATTTTGGAATTAAAATGAAGAAAAGTGCGTACGAAAAGGTCCACTGGGGGACCATGTGACCAGGGAATTTAAAAGCCAAATCCACTCAAGAAGTTAACGTTACTCTTGGGACAAACCTCCAAACTTTCCGCCTCAAGAGATGATGGTAAACTTAGCGTTGAAAGGACAGTAAAGGGAAGGGACCGATGATATGTGGTGTGTTTATGTGTGGTGTTGTGAGTGGGTGTGTTCCTGGATATTGTTTGGGTGGGTTGTGTGGGAAGAAGTAAAGAGAGAGAGTCGCACGAAAAAACGCCCTAAACCGAGAGGTTCTACGTACAACCTCAAGGCCAAATGGGAAAATGTTTGTGGACAAACGGACAGATGTTCCGCAGAACGACACAATTTTCTCAAGCGATAAACCCATCCCCCCATCCTCTCCTCTCTCTCTTCTCATCATCTCGTCTCTCGGGAGTTCGTCATCTCTTCTTCATCGTCTCTCTCTCTCTCTCCTCATGGCCTGGCTTTTGTTTCATGAGATTGAAAAGTGAAATAAGTGCGAAATTAAGAAGGAGCTTACGTTTGTGAATCCCACCATTGTAACGTTTTGTTTTGGTGGCTGCCAAAGGGAAGGGACTTTGCAACCCAAGGTAAAAAATGTCTCCAAGTCACCTAAGGCCCAAACAAAGAGGTCACCAAGTCATAATTTTGACTTCAAACTCAGGTTCAATTCCCACCCCTCCGCTGACCTTCAGGTGAACTTTGTCACCTAAAAAAGGCAACTCCATAATCAATCTCCAAAGTAGTTCAGAAAGAAAGGCTAGGAGGAGGATGGAGGAGGAGGAGGAGGGAGGAGGAGGGAGGTAGGAGGAGGAGGAGGAGGAGGAACCATTGGTTGGCTCCACAATTAAAGCGAATGTAAGTCTTCAAGTTGCCAGATGCCTCCCATAACAAGGCCACTTTCTTTCCTCATTCTTCTTCTGAGGCCCAGGAAGGACATTTGTCTTTCTCTGGATGGAATCCAAAGAAGGCGATTTGCCAAACAGCCTCCTCCTTCTTGCAACTTCTTTATTCAGGAAAGAGAAGAGGAGAGAGAGAGAGAGAGAGAGAGAGAGAGAGAGAGAGAGAGAGAGACGCAGAAACCTCAGGGGAACATCTGCTTCTGGGGCCTGTTCAAGCACTGGATTACTGAAAGAAACAGCCAATTAGCAAGAACGTATATCCTCACCGGAGATCTCTGACTGAGGCGAAATCAAAACAGCCGAGTCCTAGAGAAACCTACACAACAGAAACAGACGGTTAATTCCAGCGGTTTCCACACCTTCTAAGGTGAACTGAGAGAGTTTTGGGCGTTAATGAAATAACTCATAATATTCCAAATCATGAACATTTAACCCTCACAAAGATATTACATTTTGGAAACGCTGCCACAGTATTTCAGTCCTACATAATTATATCTCCCTTACTCTCTTAATTTTAATAATATGATTATAATTACATCTGCCTCTGAATTAGATTCCCCTCTGCATTTTTATCGTATCATTAACCTGAATCTCATTTATATTCATATTAATATGCAAAAAGAATTAAATTTCACTTTCACCCTCAACCAGAAAGATAATGGCGAAATATTACTCCATTATGTAAATCATTTATATATATATATATATACTATATATATTATATATATATATATATATATATATATATGGGTAAATATGTATATATATATATATATATATATATTATATGATATAATATATATTATATATAATATATATATATATATATATTATATATATTATAATATATATATATATATATATATATATTATATACAAAAAATATATATACATATATATACTATATATATATATATATATATATATATACTATATATATATATATATATATATATATATATATATATATAATATTACATATAATATATAATGTGTGTGTTTGAGAGAGAGAGAGAGAGAGATGAGAGAGACTTGAGAGAAGAGAGAGAGAGAGAGTGAGAAAAATGAAATATTGGGAAAAGAAAAAATGTAACGTTTATGCAAAATTAAATGTTTGCAAGGAAGCGGAACATTCAGAGGGAAATGAAACATTAAAAGGAAAATGAAATGTAGAGAGAAATGAAACACTTGAGGGAAAATGAAATGTTTGGGAAAAAATTGTATGCATCTGGAAAGATAAAATGTTTAGGGAAAATGAACCTTTGGGGAAAATGAAACTTTTAGGAGGAAATTAAACGTTTGAATTAAAAGGAAATGAAACAGTGGAAAATTAAACATTCCCGGGAAAAATAGGTATTCAGGGGAAAATGAAATGTTTCCCTAAAACTCGGAACAACTGAGAACCACCCGCATGAAATCTCTTATCTAGGATTTTGCAGAAAGACCTCGATTCGGCAAATCGAGAATTAGGGACGAAAGGATATAATACTTTGATGATCTCATTTATTGTCTAAAACAGATAGACGACAGTTCCTGCGAAAAGATTACTGGTTATTCTTTATCAGATCATCAATTTCTTTATTTCTTTGCCTGCATATAGAAATGACACATCCATTCTCCTTTCTTGTTGCGTTCATTTCAAATAGACATATTTCATATATTTTATATATATATATATATATATATATATATATATATATGTATATATTATATATATATATATATATATATATATATACTATATTGTATGTATTTACCACCCCTGCAGATTCATAAATATCCTTTGTAGCTACAATACATCTGTGACATTATCCTTCAATTATAAATACGAGTGTGAAATGTGATTTCATACACTGGATGCAATAATAACATTTACATGTGTAATAATCCATCTGCATTTTGGAATGACGTTCTGCGGTTGGAACCTTTCCGCCCCTGACGTGATACTCACAAATATAAACGATGGACAGCACTAAACATCCCATTTATGACATTTAAACGCGTTTCGCCCTTCCACTGATCACTGATTTAAATTTCATGCAAATAAACTACTTAAATGCACAGATGCTTTTTATATATTTTTATATCTGCAATATTGACTGATTCCCTTTCATCCTGATTTCACTCAGGTCACGATAAACTCTCGGTTATAGAATGGTGTCATTATTCTTATTTGGGATAAATTACTGTTCTTATTCAAGGTTTTTGAATTCATCGTTGCCCGAGTTGTTGATAACAAATATTGGAGTGTTTGGTCTCAGAGGAAAATGATTCAGTTTGAGTATTCGTTAGAGAGAGAGAGAGAGAGAGAGAGAGATGAGAGGAGAGAGAGAGAGAGAGAGAGAGAGGGAGAGAGAAGAGCAGCCTTCATTTGTATGTGAAACTGATGATGACCATATACCATTCTACATCCAATGGTCGTCAAACATATTTTGTTTTATTTATTATAAAAAGACAGGGTTAATAATTCTATGCATAATTACAGAGCGTCATTGATTTTCAGTTATTTTGTCAATCAAAAGTTCACAGAGACAAATTCAGGTAATTTATCACACAAACATCAAGAGCAATCTAATTGCAAATTTATCATGCGGTTATCTTGCATGTATCTTGATACGTGAACCTTCTTTGTAATTATGAAATAATTGATAATTGATTAATAATTACATATTAATTCAAGGTAAAAGATATTCTTATTTCATTTGATTAGTGTTAAGTTTAAAGATAATGTCAGTGAAAGACTAATGTAATTATAGCTAATCAACAGAAGCTTTTTAAACATTCCTCTGTCAATATCATTCTGTACACATCATTCTTTATATACTAACCAAACATTTATGCTAATGTTAGCCAAGTATGTCCTAACAAAAGTGACCTTCAACTTTGTATAGATGTAGCAAATAAAAGTATTAGCTGGAGTTGACCGATGCACTGCCTTACCACACTTCATTCGCACCGACAGCGATCGACAACGTTCCCTTTCACGATTCTGCACAAGAGTTCGGAAGTCATGAGTTTCTTTCACTGCAGTTACATAATGGCTTCTAATGATCTTACTTGTTAGCTTTTTCACAGTGTCAAAGGCGAATGTGTACATTTCACCCGTTCGGTCTAGCAGAGGAAAAATCAACCAAAGAGATTGTCAACTTTCTCATTGGCGCTTCTGATCGTAAGAGGTTGGAATTTATGTTTCAGTACCAGACATTATATCTCATTTACATAATGGCCTATAATGCTCTTACTCATTTTTTTCCTTTGGTGTGTGTGTGTGTGTGTGTGTGTGTATAAAGAGAGTTTGTACATTAAACTCGGTTCTTGCTGAGGTAAAACCCATCCCCAAACAAAGCCTGAAGATTCGTCCAAACTTCCAGCAAACATCAGCAGTCTAGAATTAGGGGAATTAAGTCCAAAGGAAGCCTCAAGTGGAGCTGAAAACGCAAGTAAGATCTCCAGAGAACTAGATTCTAATGTCAAGATAAATTGGAACTGGAATATTTAATTTAGGCCAAACTTCTGCCGCTGGGACCTACGAGGTCATTCGGTGCTGAAGGGAAATTGAGAGTAGAAAGGTCTGAAAAGTGTAACAAGAGGAAAACCTCACAGTTGCACCATGGAACAATAATTATTAGGTGAGAGTGGAAAGAAAGATGGGAGAAAGAGAATATGAACGGAGGTACAGTGAAAGGAATAAAGGGGTTGCAGCTCGGGGCAATGGAAGGGACGCTGCAAAGGACCTTTGGCAATGCCTACAGTAGACCGCGTGAGGCACACTAATGGCATTATCCCCTACGGGAACGAATGTGAATAGAATGGAGCTGCATGAAAAGTAGTGTTTGTGGAGATCTAGCAAACAAATGTCACTGGTTGGTTGATAAATCAAAGTCATATCTCGCTCGTTTGGTATCTTACAAGCGTTTCCGTTTCCTCCTATCAGCTGAAGTAGCAGACACAACCTGTCTCGTTCAAGCAGCAGTAACACAACACCAAGGAACAGAGAGAGAGAGAGAAAGAGAGAGAGAGAGAGAGAAAGCAACAACGGAACGTTGCAAAGCAGAATGAGAGCAAACGGCAGAGAGAGAGAGAGAGAGAGGAGAGAGAGAGAGAGAGAGAGAGAGAGAGAAAGTTTAATGGTAAGTTATCTGCAGTAGCGTATAATTCTTATCCCCATGAGAGGAGAGAGAGAGAAGGAGAGAGAGAGAGAGAGCGAGAGTTTCATGGTAAGTTATCTGCAGTAGCGTATAATTCTTATCCCCATGAGAGGAGAGAGAGGAGAGAGAGAGACGAGAGCAGACTTTGAGGGAGAGAGAGAGAGAGACGAGAGAGAGAGAGCGGAGTTTCATGGTAAGTTATCTGCAGTAGCGTATAATTCACATCCCCTATCACAGAGAGAGAGAGAGAGAGAGAGAGAGAGAGAGAGAGAACCCGACTTTAACTGACCATCTGATAAACAGAGTTCCTGTAGCAGAAGGAAGGAAGGAAGGAATCGTCCCAAGGACACCACTACCATTCGCTAATAAGGGGTCGTGACAGCAGCAGCAGAAGGGAACAGCTGCTGCTTCGTCGACTACAACGGAGGGTCAAAGTTTTTGGTGCTTGGAAACTCCTAGTGAACTAACCCGAAACTCTTGAAGGTTTCTTGAGTATCCTATCAGTAACAACAACAACAACAACAACAACAACAATAAAATAACAACATAATAATAATAATAATAATAATAATAATAATAATAATAATAATAATAATAATAATAATAATTAGAAAGAGAAAACGTTTAATAAGTATCAGACTGAAAATAGAAATAAGGAGGATATGGGATATGTCGGCGGAAGTTGTACCCATAATCATAGGAACACTAGGCACGATCCCAAGATCCTGAAAAGGAATCTGGAAAAACTAGATGCTAAGGTGGTTCCAGGACTCATACAGAAGAGTATGCTACTAGAAACAGCGCACATAGAAAGAACAGTGATGGACTCCTAAGGAGGCAGGATGCAACCCAGAACACGCCCCCCCCCCCCCCCCACCCCCCCCCCCCCCCCCCCACCACACATACTGTAAAAACTACCACCAAGTAGAATAGGATGACTGAGATAAAATAAAAAATATGTGTATAAAGAATATATATGATCATTTTCATGAATTTCATACAATTTAATTTAGCCATTCGTGTGTCCCTCACTATGAGGCGAAATAATAAATTCTACATCATTTCGTTGTATCCATTTCTGAGTCCCACAAAACTAGCAGAAAGATAATATCTAATATTTGCCATTCAATTTAACCGAACTTCAATTAAAAACCTTCAGTCTCGTCTGTAATATTCTGGAATACTCTAAGGGTAGATATTACCACCTCCCCAGTTCCTCCTCAAATGTTCTAATTGGTAAATCGTGCAAAAAGGAATCTTGTATTTAACGCTGTCTAAAATCATTAATATGAAATGGAGAACATTAAATTCAAATCAGTTTCTTCCACAACGTGTAACGAGCAGTGTTACTTAAGCCCGCGTCTCTGATTGAGAGAGAGAGAGAGAGAGAGAGAGAGAGAGAGAGAGAGAGAGAGAGCCCAAATTCTCGATTCCGTAACGACGAAATAAGGAGGAGAAGAATCAACGAGAAAAAAAAAAGAGCGTTGCTCTACGCTCTCCACCTCATAAATTATCCGTTATCACCCTTTTAGGAAACAATTTTATCTCCTTTTCCACGGGAGATGAAGAGGCGGGAAATTGTCCTGTGAGAAATTACTTCTCTTTTGCTGTCTCCAATCTCTTTGTCATTTTACCCAACGAGATTTGGTTGAACTTCCTTTTTGAATATATTCTTCAATGTTATAAAGATTTTGTTTCTCTTCCTAGTAAATTAATTCCATACAATATTCGCATATTACTACTGTAAAATAAGATGAAGCCAGAGTAAGTGTTACTAAATAACACTGAGTAATCTAAACAGAAAAAGTGACTATAGTATAACCGAGATAATAAGATTTACAGAAATGACAAAACGAAAGACAAGTTTGAGATACTTTACCTTTTTTAGGAAAGATCAAAGTTCAGGATATGTACAGATAAATGTTGGCACACACCAAATGTAATGTTAGAAGAGTTAGTAGTGTTCGTTGATATGTCAAAGTATTATGAGAAACGATTTGAAGAATAAACTTTCATTTTATGACCATAGACTTTCAACTTATGGCCATAAATTAATATTCTAAATATTCTTTACAAAAACCTAATCAATATATTGTAAAAGATGAAGCAAACTTTTCAAACGTCATTCTATAGAGCGAACAAAACGCTATAAATTCTCTCTAATGGAGAACAGGGGACCACTTCATTCCCCCATTTACATTCGACAACAATAAATATTTTACAAGTGACTAAGAAAATTGGAATGATGCAAAATGAATGGCGGCCAACATTCCTTCTGGGAATAAAGGAATTTGTCCTGGAAATATATTTGTCAGTTGATTTCGTTATAATAGCCATTTTATATAGATGCCAAAGAGAAGATGGTATCAGTTTGAAACTCAAACGAACAGAGATAAAATTATTTTTAAATATTCTAGACTTTCTTTTCACTCCGATTGACTTGGGTTTTCCTTACCAAATTTTGTTCTTCCTCTCTCATCAACACTGGTTTGAAAAATCTTGACCCATATATCTGCATCTGAGAGAATTCCCCAAAAGTATTTATTATTTTTCATTCATTAGTGCTACCCAAATCTAATTTTAAAACGTTACAAAAGTTCTATATATAAGAATTATATCTGCATATTCAAAATAACAGACCCTGAAAGTAGAATACAAGAATTGGGTTATAGTGAAGACAAAAACTCTTGAGTAAAAAGTATAAGGCATGTATTGGTATATAGTTCAAAAAAAAGAGAAAAAAAAAACATGACACGATAGAAATAGGGCTATATTTTGCACCATCGAGTCCATGCCTGCAGGATTACCGCACATTGCAAATAACTGACACCAGAACGGAATGAACAGCTGTACTTAAAGTCAAATCGCACCGGTGTAAATTCTGACGCTACTTTTTCCCCTTTTTGAGTCAAATTTAGATTGTTAAGGATTTATTTATCTGTTCCTTCATCATCTACTATTTATTTCGTCCATCCTGGAATTATCAGGAGAGAGAGAGAGAGAGAGAGAGAGAGAGAGAGAGAGAGAGAGAGAGAGAGAGTTGAAAATAACCTTACGTTCTGCTTTCCGTGAAAAGAGAAACTTTTATTCAGTTTCCCTGGACTTTAACAAATACCGCTGCATATTTTCTGGCTTCTTGACACTGACTGCAACAACCAGACTACCCAGATAAAAGAACTTCCTTCACAAATAATATTTATGCATCACACACACACACACACACACACAGAATTTTAATCACTTTCAAATCCTTTGATATGTTTTCACTCCTTAACCGACTCCTGATGGGATTTCTGACCCGAGGCTTAAAACCATCCTTTGATCTCTGTCTCAGGTGAAGGACTCGGTAAACAGGATGTCCTACAAGTTAGGACCTTTGAAAACCAAAGGTGATGAAAGTCCACTTAGGGATAATCTCTCGAGAGTCTTTTAAATTTATAATTACAAGATTACCTTCTTTAAAATGTAAATTAGGGCCTTGATGGGAAAGTGTAAAAGAAGATTTTCTATTTATTATCTTTATGTAAAGTAGATTGGAGATGAGTTGCATTACTTTCCTCTTCTCTTTTTTATAAACTCCTCCTGCCTCTGTATCTCTCTTTCTCTCCCTATTTAAGACTATCCATTGCTGCGAAATTTATAAGTGATATATATAATAAATCAAATGATGAAATGAATAATAATTAAAGTTATTAGTATGCCATTTCAAACCTCATGAGGGTCGAAGGAGAATATAAATACAGTTCATTATTAGACGAGGGGAACAGAATCTCTCTCTCTCTCTCTCTCTCTCTCTTCTCTCTCTCTCTCTCTCTCTCTCTTCCTCAATCCCTCACAATTCTTTACCCAAGGTCTATTTACCCAGGTTTTTCTCGTGAAACTCAATTGTGTTTCCACATATTTCTTCATGAACAAACTCTGATGCCGTGAAATAA
>NC_061095.1:65696469-65703969 GCF_015104395.2 Macrobrachium nipponense
AATTTCTTTCTTCTTCTAACGAATAATGCCACAGAAACTGGAAAAGCCACTTGCGTCTCTCTCTCTCTCTCTCTCTCTCTCTCTCTCTCTCTCTCTCTCTCTCTCTCTCTCTCTCTCTCTCTCTTTCTCTCTCTCTCTCTCTCTCCTTTCAGCTAGAATAGAAGAAGTTAAGGACCTAGACTACTGGGAAAGACTACAATCCTTAAAAATTATATAGTCTAGAAAGGAGAAGAGAACGCTACATGATAATTCAGGCATGGAAACAGATAGAAGGAATAATAGAAAATATGGAACTAAAAATATCAGAAAGAGCAAGCAGAGGTAGATTAATAGTGCCCACTATACCAGGAAAAATAAGGAAAGCACACAGGACATTAATCCATACGCACCAGCATCGATAATGCAGCGTCTATTCAATGCGTTGCCAGCTCATCTGAGGATTATATCAGGAGTGAGCGTAGATGTGTTTAAGAATAAGCTCGACAAATATCTAAACTGCATCCCAGACCATCCAAGATTGGAAGATGCAAAATATCCGGAAGATGTACTAGCACTCTCTGGTAGACATTAGAGGCGCCTCACACTGAGGACCTGGGGCAACCCGAACGAACTGTAAGGTCTGTAAGGTCTGTAAGGTCTCTCTCTCTCTCTCTCTCTCTCTCTCTCTCTCTCTCTCTCTCTCTCTCTCTCTCTCTCTCTCTCTCTCTCTCTCTTTCTCTCTCTCTCTCTCTCTCTATTAGTAGCCATCTTGCTTGGTGAGACGTACCCGCGTGAAGTCAGATAATCAACGATATCACAAGTTAACATACGACTAGAATTTGAGAAATATCTAGAAGTGTTCGTGAACTATCGGTGATAAGATTAGTGTGAAAATAGTAGGATAAAGCGTCTTCTAAGTTAGTTTATCAAGTGTAATACTATAAATCAGAACAAGATGGCAGTAAGTTCCAACTGCGGGAAGAGGTGGCGTAATTTGGCGTGTTTAGCAGATTCGCAATACGATGGAGGTAGCAGGAAGGGAACTGGCATTTCTCATCTAATGAAATCAGCAACAGTCCTAACCAAAAAGATACAAAAGCATTCATAGATATATTAGAAGGATATAATCCTTCAAACTGGAACAAATCTAATGAAAACATCTTGAAAATAATTGAAGAAGTTCCAAATAAAATCCAAGTGGTCAAGAGACTCATAAAGAAAATATACATAAACCAACATATTCCGACAAAGAAAATGAATAAGGTGAATCTTGTGAATATCCTAATTGATGCATTAGGAAAAAGAATGCCAAAAGCATGCAAACTGTGTAAGGTTTGGTATAGCATAGTCAATCCACAAAACCTAATCAGAAAATGTGCTGCATGCAACATTCCGACCCATCCACAGTGTGCTGAGGTAATACATGATTTGAGAAAAAGATACAAGAATTTTTTGTTCAACATGTCTATCATGGATAGACAATGTTATTAAATCAAGATTGAATGTACAAATAGTTGAGGATGAAGAAGAAGAAGGAGGAAGAAGAAGAAGAAGAAAAAGAAGAAGACGGAGGAAAACGGAAGAGAAGTAAACAAAATGAAATGACAGAAAAAAATAAGGAAAACAAAGAACAAGATAAAAGTATGGATGCAGAGATACTCATTGATACTACATATGAGGCAATAAAGCAGCATACCTACGAAAGAAATAAATTACGATATTGACAACAGAAAAGCAAATCCGAAGAGGCTCTACCCAGATCTACACAATGACGGGAAAGAGGAAAAAATAGACAAGAAAGACAAAATCTGCAACCTTTTGAAAAGAGGAATTGCAGATTTGGAGAAAGATGTTACTACAAACATCCTAAGATATGTCAAAACTATGAAATATATGGTAAATGTGCATACTTAGATGGATATGGGGATGATTGCAGAGATCTGCATCCAAAAATATGTAAAAACCTAAAAGAAGGAAAAGGATGTAAGTTCGACAAAAAATGCAAATATATGCACCCTGTAGCCATGAATCATAATCAAATAAATAACCAACCAAGTAATAAAATCCAAAATAAGAAAGAAACAAATAAAGAGAGAAATCAAGAATATCAGGTAAAAGAGAAAAGCAAACCACCAATGAGATATGCAGAGTGTCAGCAAAAAATTTCAAAACATCAGCTCCGAAATTCTACTCAAGAGATAATAACTGTATTTATTATGCAAGAGGATATTGGCAGAAACGGAGAAAATTGCAGATTCAGACACAAAATGAATAATTATGATGAAGGAAGATCAAATATTATGGAAAAAGTTGGATTTTTTAATGTCAGAATTTCTGGAAATGAAAAAAAGAACAACATACCAGAACACAAAGAGACATGGGGGAAAATCCTTATTATACCAGTATTAAATGAAGGAGAAAACACGCAAACCATCATAGTGATGAATGCGCAGGGTTTAGTTACGAGTAACTCAAAAAGAAAAATAGAGTACTTAGAAGAACTAACCCAAAATGAAAAGAAAATAGATATAATGAATATAAGTGAAACCTGGTATTCCCAAGAGACTGGGAATGATGATCAAATAAAAGGGTTTCCAAACTTATAGATCAGATAGAAAAAATAGGAATCAAGGGGAACCGCAATATATGGGAAAGACACAAAAACAAAGGAAAAATATATGAGAAATATAGTACTCAGAATGTGAACTAATAGCAGTAGAATTTGAATCTGAAAATTGATGAACATAAGTAATATATAGACCTCCTAATACTAAAGAGTTTGACTTAATAATTGAAAAATTGGATGATATATGTAGAAATCACAAGGACTGGACTATTCTCCTATCTGGTGACTTCAACTTTCCTTTCGTAGAATGGAAAGAACGAATGGAGATTGTGGTTGTACTTATACATATAAAAAAGAGAGTAATAGTAGTGCAGAAGATAAGAGGCAATTTGAAAAGCTATTAGATATGCTACTAGAATACAACATTCAACAAATAAATCACCTGCCAACAAGAAAGGAAAATACTTTAGACCTAGTATTTGTGAACGAGATGAATTATGTGAAAGAAATAATAGTTTATAATGCGAGTATTTCAGACCATAATGTCATAGAATAACAGTTTCATTCCAAAGCAAGTGAAAAATAGAGATAAGCAAGAAATGAAAAAGTGGGAAGGATATGGAAAATACAACTTCTACAGTAAAAAATATAAAGGGGTCAGAAATTAATGAAGAATTAAACAAAGATTGGGATAACATTTTCGTAAGTGATGACATAAGGGTAAATACGGAGATATTATATAAAAATATTGGAGAAAATAGTGGAAAAATATATACCGAAGAAGAAAAGTAAACATCATTCATGCATACCAAGAGACAGAAGGATCTTGTTCCAGAAAATCAGAAAAAAAAAAAAAAAGGTGGAAAAAAAAAAGGTCTTGCAAAAGAAAAAAATGCATGGAAAGTTATAGAACTAAAAAGTAAGATAGAAAATGCAGAACAAAAGATTATACAATCAAAAAGAAAATGAAAAACGGACTTGGAAGAAAAAACCCTATTAAATATTCAAGCAAAAACCCCAAACAAATATTATACTCATATGCGAAGAAGATGAATAAAAGAAGAATAGAAATAGGCCCTCTGAGAATTGAAGGAGATTAACGAATGAAAAAAGGAAATTTGCAACATACTGGCAGAACGATATAAGAGAGAATTCACCCCTAGAATAGATAATGAAGATGAATGATGATAGAAGTAAGGGACGAAAATAGTGAATATTTAGCTGACATAGAAATTAATGAAGCTGATATTGTGCAGGCAATTAATGGAAATTAAAAATGGAGCTGCTGCAGGCCGGCCTGGAGTCCTGCTATTTGTTAAAGAAAGTAGTTCATTCTATCGCAAAGCCACTTGCAATATTATTAAGACAAAATAAATGTAGATACAGGCAAGATTTATGATGAGCACAAATTAAGCATATATCACCCCTACTTTCAAAAGTGGATCAAGACTAGAGGCAAGTAATTATAGGCCTGTGAGTCTAACATCACATATATGAAAGTGTATGAAAGGGTAATGAAGAAATATTATGAAACATTTAATAAAAAATAATTTGTTTAATATAGGACAACACGGTTTCGTACCCGAAAAAGTACACAAACCCAACTGTTAGTCCACCGTGAGAACATATTCAAAATATGAAAAAGCGGAAATGAACAGATGTGGTTTATTTAGACTTTGCAAAAGCTTTTGACAAAGTAGACCATAATATATAGCAAAGAAAATTAGAAAAACAACAATATTCGTAGATAAGTAGGAAGATGGTTAAAAGAATTTTTACACAACAGAAAACAGATAGTTATTGCAAACGATGAGAAATCGGATGAAACCAAGGTATATCCTCCGGTGTGCCACAAGGTACGGTGCTAGCTGCAATATTGTTTGTTATTAATGATTGAAGACATAGACAGTAATGTTTAAGGATTCGGTAGTGAGTAGTTTTCGCTGATGACACAAGAATAAGTAGAGATATTACTTGTGATGAAGATAGGAACGCTCTACAAAGAGACCTTAACAAAGTATATGATTGGGCAGAGGTAAATAGGATGGTATTTAACTCTGATAAATTTGAATCAATAAATTATGGAGACAGAGAAGAAAGCTATATGCATATAGGGGACCTAATAATGAGACAATCACAAATAAGGAAGCAGTTAAAGACCTTGGTGTGATGATGAATAGAACATGTTATGCAATGATCAAATAGCAATTCTGTGGCAAAATGTAAAGCAAAATGGGAATGTTGTTACGGCACTTCAAAACAAGAAAAGCTGAACACATGATTATGCTTTATAAAAACATATGTTCGTAGTCCACTTGAATATTGCAATATGATATGGTACCCACACTATCAAAAGGATATTGCACAAATAATAGAGAGTGTACCAAAGGTCCTTTACAGCTAGAATAGAAGAAGTTAAGGACCTAGACTACTGGGAAAGACTACAATCCTTAAAATTATTATAGTCTAGAAATGGAGAAGAGAACGCTACATGATAATTCAGGCATGGAAACAGATAGAAGGAATAACAGAAAATATCATGGAACTAAAAATTATCAGAAAGAGCAAGCAGAGGTAGATTAATAGTGCCCAAAACTATACCAGGAAAAATAAGGAAAGCACACAGGACATTAATCCACTACGCACCAGCATCGATAATGCAGAGTCTATTCTCAATGCGTTGCCAGCTCATCTGAGGAATATATCAGGAGTGAGCGTAGATGTGTTTAAGAATAAGCTCGACAAATATCTAAACTGCATCCCAGACCATCCAAGATTGGAAGATGCAAAACTATACCGGAAGATGTACTAGCAACTCTCTGGTAGACATTAGAGGCGCCTCACACTGAGGGACTGGGGTGGGGCAACCCCCGAACGAACTGTAAGGGTCTGTAAGGTAAGGTCTCTCTCTTTCTCTCTCTCTCTCTCTCTCTCTCTCTCTCTCTCTCTCTCTCTCTCTTGCAACATACTGGCAGAACGATATAAGAGAGAATTCACCCCTAGAATAGATAATGAAGATAAGGATATATAGAAGTAAGGGATGAAAATAGTGAATATTTTAGCTGACATAGATATTAATGAAGCTGATATTGTGCAGGCTATTAATGAAATTAAAAATGGAGCTGCTGCAGGGCTGATGGAATTCCCTGCTATTTTGTTAAAGAAAGTAGTTCATTCTATCGCCAAAGCCACTTGCAATATATTAAGACAAAAAAGTGTAGATACAGGCAAGATTTAGATGAGCACAAATTAGCATATATTACCCCTACTTTCAAAAGTGGATCAAGACTAGAGGCAAGTAATTATAGGCCTGTGAGTCTAACATCACATATTATGAAAGTGTATGAAAGGGTAATGAAGAAGGTCCTTTACAGCTAGAATAGAAGAAGTTAAAGACCTTGACTACTGGGAAAGACTACAATTCTTAAAATTATATAGTCTAGGAAAGGAGAAGAGAAACGCTACATGATATTCAGCATGGAAACAGATAGAAGGAATAGCAGAAAAATATCATGGAACTAAAAAATATAGAAAGAGCAAGCAGAGGTAGATTAATAGTGCCCAAAACTATACCAGGAAAAATAAGGAAAGCACACAGAACATTAATCCACTACGCACCAGCATCGATAATGCAGCGTTCTATTCAATGCGTTGCCAGCTTCATCTGAGGAATATATCAGGAGTGAGCGTAGATGTGTTTTAAGAATAAGCTCGACAAATATCTAAACTGCATCCCAGACCATCCAAAGATTGGAAGATGCAAAATATACCGGAAGATGTACTAGCAACTCTCTGGTAGACATTAGAGGTGCCTCACACTGAGGGACCTGGGGCAACCCGAACAAGATGTAAGGTCTGTAAGGTAAGGTCTCTCTCTCTCTCTCTCTCTCTCTCTCTCTCTCTCTCTCAATCTCTTTCTCCTCTCTCTCTTCTCTCTCTCTCTCTAAACTCTCTCTCTCAATCTTGACGGGAAAACAAGGCAGATCCTACACAAATGGAGAAATTAAACGCCAAAGGACAACCCAACCCCCTTCCTCCCTCCTTACTTTACTTAAGGACAAGACATTTAAGTTGAAATCTCCGGCTGCTTTTGTTATTAATTGGTCAAAACTGACATTATTCTCTCTTATTATTTAAACTGCCACAAGACAGTCAATTTTATGCATTTGCTTGCCTCAAGGTAATTCCTAATAGCCTGATATTTCTAAAGATTATTCCAAAAGACTCCAAGACTCATGATAAGTTTCCAAAAATCAAAACATTTTCATTCTTTTTTTTGAGGAAAACAAGTCACACGAGAAGTAGTGGGCAATGTAGATGTCATGAGATAGGGGCACATATTGCAAAACCCTACTACTCTCTATTGCATTGACAAATTTGAAATTATCGGTTGGCATATTACCGGGATAACTAAGAAAGAGAGAGAGAGAGAGAGAGAGAGAGAGAGAGAGAGAGAGAGAAAAGTTTACTCTTCTTCCCCAGCAAAAGCAAACACCCTCTAATTTATCCGTGAACGAAACCCACCATTTGCATTCCGCCCAATTAATTAACAGGCAGAAGTTGTGTTCCAAAATGGGCGCCTCTTGTAATGTCCTCCTTTCCGGTCACTTCCTCCTCAGTCTGGGTCGTTTTTTTTTTAAACTCTTACTTATTAAACTTTAGTTTAATTGATTAGTTATCTATTATCGTTAGGTAAATGCGTGGAATAAGAAGATTAACTTCTGTATTTCTGCTTAGAATCGTGTATTCGCTTTCTTTCGATTTAATATAAATGGTTAATTAAGTGTATGGAATTATGGCTTACTGATGTACCATAACGTAGAATCGTAATTTTGCAAATGAGTGAATGAAACTTCGTCTTGAAATTTGGTCAAATTTACATTTGCATTTGAGGTTCAATACGAAGAAGGGAAATGACAACTTTAATATAGTGATTGAGGGTTTGCATTTAGCTG
>NC_061095.1:65711469-65743969 GCF_015104395.2 Macrobrachium nipponense
CAGGTTTAGTAATTATCAATAATAATAATTAATAATAATTAATAATAATAATAATTTTTAATTTTTTTATAAATTCCACATCATTCCATTTATCCATTTATGAGTCCCTTCAGAAACCAGCAGTCACGTAAATATGGAAACAATTTTCCATTCAATTTAAACCAACTTCAATGAAAGCTTCCACTCGTCTAAGTAATATCCTTAATATTCTGGAATACAAGGGGAACTTGTATTAAACGCTGTCCAACACCATTAGTGTGAAATGGAGACAAATTCATTTCAGTTTCTTCCACAACGTGTAACGAGCATAGTCACTTAAGCCCGCGTCTCTAATGAGAGAGAGAGAGAGAGAGAGAGAGAGAGAGAGAGAGATAGAGAGAGAGAGAGTTTGATGGTATGTTATCTGCAATAATGTATTCACATTCCTTATGACAGGGAGAAAGAGATATATATATATTCACAGTGCCTTGTAAAACAATTCTCATCATTAATTAGAGGTTTTCGAATTATAAAATACAACTGATATTCAAGAGTTTTGTTAGAATAAAACGAAAAAAAAATGGCCGAAAGCCAAGTAGTTAGAAAGGAGTGAGAGCACCTGGAGAAAAACAGAAAGTCTACAGGCAAAGGCGAGTCTAGCTTTCTAAATGAGAAAGCTTTCTACATAGACTGATACTTAAGACCAAATTTAAGTATTTACTAAATAAGGTGAAGAAAATTGAAATATTATAAGCAAGACTAACCGCTAGGCCTATATTTAAACCCTGTAGAAGGGTCTGCCATTAGTGGACAGCACGTGGTCCACTGTAGGCATTACTCGACGTTCTTTGCAGCGTCCCTTCCTCAGGCCCCTAACTGCAACCTCTTTCATTCCCTTTTACTGCACACCTGTTCATATTCTCAGAAATGAATCAAAGGATGAAGAAAAGGAGTCTGCCTTCAAGAGAGGCGAAGTTCAGTAAACAGAAGGTTTTTATATGAAACTGCCGAAGAGCCCAGTTTTCCTCCTTCACTTTCCTCTGTCTCGAGAGAAGACTTCAGTTTCGCCGCCACCGGCGCTGTCTGTATTGTGCTAACTCGAATTTAATGTCTGAGGAATAATGAGGTTTTGTAGAAGCAGGTCATGGAGGCTGGGATGGTATGGGTTAGGGGAGTGAGGGGTGTGGGTAGGGGGTGGTGGAATAGGTTGGAGAGGGTAGTTAGGGGTGGGAGGGAATAGGGAGGAGTGAGACAGCTTATTCTGGAACCAATACATTGAAGAATTTATATATATATATATATATATATATATATATATATATATATATCTATATATATTATATATAATATATATATATATATATATATATATATATACTTATATATATATATATATAATATATATATATATATGTATAATATAGATATATATATATGATATATATATCATATATATATATATATATATATATATATATACTATATATATATATATATATATATATATATATATCTATATATATATATATATATATATATATATATATATATAAGAATTAATGTAGACATAAAATTCCCACGTCAATACAGAGGGGATCAGGTGGCACAACAGAAAAGCAGGAAAGAGGAGAGAGAGAGAAGAGAGAGATGAGAGGAGAGAGAGAGAGAGAGAGAGAGAGAGAAGCAGCGCGTTCCTCAGCTAAACAGTATATTATTACTCAAGTTGATGTAGTAGGCGTTTCTTCGTTTGAAAATCAACAATTATATCAATATATGTGTATTATGGACAAAACTTGAAAACTGAAATACTCTGAACACCTGAAAGTGTTTCCTTCCCAATATATTCAGAAGGTGAACCCTATTCACATGGACAAACTCACCACAGGGCCAGTGACTTGAAATTAAATCTTCCAAAGAATATTGAAGGTGTTCGTTAGAAAGAGGTAACAGAAGGTAAAAAAGAGATACAGAACGATGGGATCAGTAATTAGAAAACAGATAAATCAACAAATTAGTAAATAAATTAATAAAAATGGAAGTAAATAATTAAAATACACCTTTTTGATCTTTAATGAACAATTATTTAACCAGGGCATCTTGACATTTTTTTTAGCGAGGATACGTTTGTTGCTAAACACCCTCAGTACAATTCTTTGAATGTTGGATGCGTTAGGGCGACACATATTATTATTATTATTTTTTTTTTTTTTTTTTTTTTTTTTTGCTCTATCACAGTCCTCTAATTCGACTGGGTGGTATTTATAGTGTGGGGTTCCGGGTTGCATCCTGCCTCCTTAAGAGTCAATCACTTTTCTTACTATGTGCGCCGTTTCTCCAGGATCACTCTTCTGCATGAGTCCTGGAGCTACTCCAGCCTCTAGTTTTTCCAGATTCCTTTTCAGGGATCTTGGGATCATGCCTAGTGTTCCTATGATTATGGGTACAATTTTCCACTAGCATATCCCATATCCTTCTTATTTCTATTTACAGGTCTTGATACCTATCCATTTTTTCCCTTTCTCTTCAACTCTGGTGTCCCATGGTATTGCGACATCAATGAGTGATACCTTCTTCTTGATTTTGTCAATCAACGTCACGTCTGGTCTATTTGCACATATCACCCTACCTGTTCTGATACCATAGTCCCAGAGGATCTTTGCCTGATCGATTTCTATCACTCCTTCAGGTTGGTGTTCGTACCACTTATTACTGCAATGTAGCTGGTGTTTCTTACACAGGCTCCAGTGGATGGCTTTTGCTACTGAATCATGCCTCTTTTGGTACTGGTTCTGTGCAAGTGCCGGACATTCGCTTGCTGTGTGGTTTATGGTTTCATTTTTCGTATTGCACTTCCTACATATGGAGAGATGTTATTTCCATCTATTGTTCTTTGGACCTATCTGGTTCTTAGGGCCTGATCTTGTGCCACTGTTATCATTCCTTCAGTTTCCTTCTTGAGCTCTCCCCTAATGTAGCCATTGCCTTGTCTCATCGCTGGGCTAGTTCTTTAGTCTGTCTCACGTATTGTCTGTGCATTGGTTTGTTGTGCCAGTCCTCTGTTCTTCTTGTCTTTCTCCTGTCTCTGTATATTTCTGGGTCTTCGTCTACTTTTACCAGTCCTTTCTTCCCATGCACTCTTGAGCCACTCGCCTTCACTGG
This sequence comes from Macrobrachium nipponense, assembly GCF_015104395.2. Taxonomy (NCBI): domain Eukaryota; kingdom Metazoa; phylum Arthropoda; class Malacostraca; order Decapoda; family Palaemonidae; genus Macrobrachium; species Macrobrachium nipponense. The sequence goes on from NC_061095.1 coordinate 65,714,608, forward strand.
TCTTCATATATTGCCGCAGTGCTCTGTTCTCGATGTTGACGCAGTCCTCTATGCTTAGCAGTCCCCTCCCTCCTTCCTTTCGCATTTGTGTGTAGATCTGTCCGTATTTGCTCTTGGGTGTAGTGCTTTGTGTATTGTCATATGTTTCCTAGTTTTCTGGTCTATGTTGCAGAGTTCTTCCTTCGTCCATTCCACTATTCCTGCACTGTTTCTGATTACTGGCACTGCCCATGTGTTTATGGCTTTTATCATATTTCCGGCGTTGAGTTTTGACTTGAGTATTGCCTTGAGTCTCTGCATATATTCTTTCCTGATCGTGTCTTTCATCTCTTGGTGTTTTATATCCCCTCCTTCCAGTATTCCCAAGTATTTGTATCCTGTCTCATCTATGTGTTTGATGTTGCTTCCCATCTGGTAGCTTTATCCCTTCAGTCCTTGTTACTTTGCCCTTTTGTATGTTGATTAAGGCGCATTTTTCTATTCCAAACGCCATCCTAATGTCCCCAGATACAATCCTTATGTAATAAATACATTTTATAATTACATATCTGTAAATAGAGCCCATGACCTGAGGGGTCATTGGTGAATTAGGAGCGTCCTACTAGATCACGCTGTGCAATGCTTGCAGTAGCCTGGTTTACATTTGTTTGGAAACATCATCAATTCATGAATTTGTTAACTGCTCACAACACCTTCCATGGGAAGTGGTTGACCTGTTGACCTGTTAACCTGCGCCGGAAACTTGTAACTTCCGAGCCGGCGGACTACTTATTCTTTTTATATGAATCGCTGAGATAGCTAGTGTTTCGCTTTGACACAATGCTTTGAGATGTTAGTTTTATTCGGGTTATCAAACGGAGCGGTCTCCTGACGAACCATCTCTCTTGTGATGGAGTTGAGAAATAAAGTTGTTTTTAAAGTTATCAACTTCTCCGTTTGAATCATCTCCCTTATTCTAAGAAGAATCAACTTTACCAAGATATAGCGTAGGTGAGAAGAGAAGTAGAACCCAACAATGCTTACGAACAACAGTCGTAAGAAAAGACAAACAGTCTTTCACCAAAGCGGAAGACCACAATAATGGTGGCAAGCGGAGACCAAACTTAAACAAGAACCATATCAGCCTACCGAAGAATTTCAATCATCGAAGCCCAGCTATAAGTCAATAATAAACTGAGGAAACGGGATCTTCAATCAACGCAAACGTAAACATCCTATGAAGACGAAGATATGTCCTTCATCGAGAAGAATTCAAGCATCAACATCGACATTTGAGTGACTGTCATCACATATATCCAAGAATCAAAACCAGACGCGAAGCAGCATCGAACATCAATGGAAAGAAGAAACAAACAGAGGAAACAACGAGCGATCACAAGCAAGGATGTGGAGATTAGGCCAAGAGGAAGCGACGCGAGAGAAAGAGAAGGAGGCTGTGACGTCATCATGACATTGACTTCTTCCAACGCGAGAGAAAGAGAGAGAGGCTGTGACGTCATCGGATGTCAACAATCTTTCCCCATATAAACCAGAGCTAAGTAGAACTTTTATCTATTCAGTTTTTTTCTCAGTGAAGTGTTGTACATCAAGAGTCAATCGTCCAGTATTCCTGGGGTGAGTTATTCGGTCTTAATCTTCATTCATTACAGGAATCAATCTTCAACTACGAGTTCTCGCCCGCAGACTTTTTTTCCTCGTTGTTGCTAATCGCTTTTTCTTCCAGGAATTCTCCGTATAATATCTTTATCAAATTATCTGTATTAATAGTATCTTTTTTGGGGGGATTTTCCTATTATTTGCAACGCATTTATACTGTATATTGCATATGCGTTTACGTAGTGGTCGAGTGTACTCTTATAGATATTTTGATAGAACCGAAAGGAATAGGAGTGATAAGAAAAAGTAAAAGTTAAAATGGCAACTACTGCGGCTGGTAACCCGAATGTTGTGACGCTCGTCAGCGTGAGGTCAGCAATTGTCCCTTTTCAAGGTCGGGTCAATGGGTTCCTGCCTGAAAACGTTGAGGCATGGATCTCATCTGTAGACGCTCATTTAAACCGCAAAAAGCATCACAGACCCATCTGTACAATTACAGGAAGCCAAAAGCTTCATAGACTTTGCTAAAGGAGACGCAAAGTGCATATCTAAGAGGTGTTTCTTTCCAAGAGGCGGCTACATGGGACGAGTTCAAAGTTAGGTTACATGCCGTGTATGGCGGTGAAGAGGCTTTAGACGTAGTACTAGCTTTAAGAAATATCCTTAACCAAGCCTCCCTTTTATGCCTAAAATGAAACAAATCACTTCAAAATGAAAGAAAGTCAATATAAATTAGTATATACCTTTGAATAACATACCTTAAAAAACAAAGTATGTAAAAATAAATTGGAAGGAGAAGACAGTATACAGAATGATGTAGCGGGGTATTACATAATCAATTGCAATAATTGTGGAGACAGATATGTGGGGGAATCAGGTAGGGGAATAAGGACTAGAGTCCAAGAACATAGAAGGGCAGTACAGCTTAACTCTCAGGGGAGTGCTATAGCTAGACATTGTTGGGAAAATGACCATAGGATGGATTTCAAAAACAGTAGGCTTATATACAAAAGCAACAAAATTAGTCACAGGAGGGTAGTAGAAGGTGCACTTATCAGAGAGATTAAAGTAATTGAAGGAAACAAAGGTTTTACCTCAGAAGATCCCATAAGCCGAGCTTTGATATTAAAAGAAGCTAAGATGACCCTGCTGACCTGGAGATTAGGTTTTCCTGCCCAACAGACTTTCGGTGACCACACCCTTACCACAAGGGTGAATCCCATTGACCATCAGCTCAGGATATCAGAGCGACAAGAGGGGATTGGCAACTCACAAGAAAACCAGAACAGCCATCGCATAAATGACAGCACAACGAGAAGAAGTTCAGAAGACTGCTGGGCTTTGACCAGGCTAACATCCCAAACATCTCTTGAGAATGGGCCACAGAAGGGCCTGAAAGTACTCGAGTGTGAGTAAAACTAAATGTAAATACTTAGAAGTAAACAAGTTAGAAATTGAATTTGTGGGTTTCTTTTTCAATCCTCAGCTTAATGTTGTCGAGCGGGGCGGCGCTAATTGCCGACCGGCTAAATGAATATCAAGTAAATTTAAGTAACTCCGGGTGGGTTACAAGTTCCAAAATCGCCGTGAAAGATTTTATACGTCTCATTTACCTCACGAGCATTACAGTCATGTTGCCTGAAGCTTTATTGCGGTGTTTTGACAAAAAGCTGCAGCCCAACAGTACGGAACTAGATGTGTATAAACACATGTCTAAATGTACAGACCTTGATCCCTCGCTACTCAAGTTTTTGCAAAAAAAAATGAGAATAACCACAAAGTAAATTTGGTCAATAATAATCAAGCTGCAGGGATGGTTTGTTATAAGTGTAACCGGCCAGGTCACATGATTTCAGACTGTCGGACGCGTTTTTGTTCAATACACAATAGTTCCACTCATTCATATAATCGTTGCTTCTCACAGAACCAACAGCAGAATCCTAAAAACACGCAAACAAGGTTGCCAATGAAAATAAAAAATGCGAAAGGTTGGGTCCCCAGTACTATAAAAATACAAAGAAAACAAGCGAACAGTAAAATGCTGCTTTCAACAGCAGAAATAACCAAACAAATCTGTGCTTCAAGTAACTCGGTTCCTGGGCGGTTCTAGCCAAGAACGTCCAAGGTCAAGCGAAGTTTTCCGAGTGTGCAAACAAAGCAAATACCACGTAGTAAGCTCCAGGGGGGGAGAGGGACGAATGTTGGGTCATTAAAATCAACATCCTTTGTATCAAATAATCAATTTAATCATTTATCAGATCATTGTGAAGCAATCGATTTTCCTATGAAACACACGGCCGAATCCAAAAAATCTGTGCAGGTTCCCGTAGATTTGCAACAAACTCATGCAATAATAAGTCCAGATGAGTTACGCCCAACCTTACATGCAGTAAATTTGGACCATAAGTCATTTACCTTATTCTTTGATTCTGGTATTCCACATAATATCATGGATTTGCGGACTCATCATTTACTCTTTTCGAAACTTCCCTATAGAAAAGTCCGGAGTAAGACTCTCGGGTATAGGAAATAATGAATTAAATGTGGTAGGAGTAACTCATGTTCAGTACAAGGTTGGTAAGCGCACGTTTTCCGATACCTTTATCGTTGTACGAAACATTGTTATGTATCCAGCTGTAATTATAGAATACCCGTCTATGGGCAATCAAAACATCACCTTAGCCCCTGCAAAACACGGCGTGTATATCAAAGGAAAATTCTATAAGTCTTCTAATACCCTAAAATCAGTTTTAGATATAAGGAGACAGAAAATAGAGTAGTAACATATATCGAAGAACCAATCACTTGTCTCAATGAACCAAGAAATAATCCACGCGACTCCAACAGAATTCTCGCTCACCCGTAATATCAGCTTGCATGCAAACTCTCGAGCCGAATGTAACTTCGAACATATTAGTGCGTGTAAAGAAAACCTTGCCAGATCTGAAATGTTAATCCTTTCTGACACTCTGAAAACACACGGATTATCCGTTCACACAAGCCATTCATACAGTCGGCTTACAACAACAATGTAACATCGAAGTCTGTAATCATTTGAATACCACACCTTTAGTAATCCACTAAAATCAACATATCTTGGATGTGGAAGTTTTATAAACATCGCATTCTTACCGTAGCTAGATCAATCACGCTCAATCAGTTGTGGATGAATACCCTTTGCAATCTATAAAAAATAAAATCAATAAAGACATTGAAGAAGAAGAAATTCAGCAGAAATTTTTTGTTTGAATCTTTTAACTGAATATCATGATGTTTTTTTCCACTACGGATGGAACCTTAGGAAAAACGGATGTCATCGAGCATCAAATAAGGCTAAAGGACAAACAGAAAGTTATCTATGTACCTTCATACAGACTTCCTATGAAATTTCAGAATGAGATAACTGAGGAAGTAGGGTAAAAGGCTAAAAGAAGGAGTCATTAGGAAATCAAACAGCCCTTTATAATTTTCGTTAATTACTGAGTACCGAAAAAAGATCGAACTTGGCGGATATGCGTAGATTTTCGTCACTTAAATGAGGAAACAATCCCTGACCGATTCCCAGTGCCATGTACTGACGATATTCTATCTTTACTAGGTCAGAACAAATATTTTACCAGTTTGGACTTACTCAAAGGCTTCCATCAGATTCCGTTGGAAGAAGAGAGTATCCCATACACTGCCTTCAGCACAGCCAGGGGACATTATGAATTTTGCGTATGCCTTTTGGTTTACGTTGTGCTCGCATAACTTTTACTAGAATGATAAACATTGCGTTTGGAGACTTGTTAGGAGATATCCTACATGCCTATATGGACGACCTTGTAATCTTTTCTAATACCTTCGAAGAACATCTACGTAAATTAGAGTTAGTGCTATAAAGACTAAGGCAGCATAACCTAAGGTTAAGATGAGTAAGTGTGAATTTTTTAAAACAGAACTAGTCTATTTAGGTTTCACGGTGTCTAATCAAGGTCTTAAAGTAGTCCATGATAAGGTATCGGCTATCCGCAACTTTCCGATACCTACTAACGTCAAGGGAATACAGCAATTTCTAGGATGTAGTGTCTATTATCACCGCTTTATACGCAACTACTCAATCATAGCCGCTCCCCTAACCGATCTTATAAAGAAGGGCGTAGATTTCATATGGTCTGAAAAACATCAACAGGCGTTCGATACCTTGAAAGATGAACTGTGTAGTTCTCCTATCTTGAAATTTCCTGACTTCGGTAAGGAATTCTTTATTGCAACAGACGCCTCAGACCTAGGAGTAGGTGGTGTATTGCTTCAACAATATGATAAACAGTTTTTCCCTATAGCTTTTTATTCACGTAAACTGACACCATCCGAAAGTAAATATGCAGTAATAGACAAGGAAGGGCTCGCTATTGTTAATTCACTAGTGCACTTTTTAGTTCATAATATACGGTTATCCCGTCAAGGTTCTCACTGATCATAAGACCCCTAACCGACTTCTTTAAAGGCTTTAGTCACAGCCCTAAGCGAACTCAGTGGCATATGATCATACAAGACTTTGGCGTGAGGATCGGGTATTTACCTGGGAAAGCAAATATTCATTGCTGACGCATTATAACGCAACCCCTCGTCATCTTGTACGGAACCATTAGCTGAATTAACTTTACCAAGATATAACGTAGGCGAGAAGAGAAGTAGAACCCAACAATGCTTACAAAACAACAGTCGTAAAAGAAAGACAAAAGCAGTCTTTCGCCAAAGCGGAAGACCACAATACTTACAGTCTGGATTAGGGTATCTATTTCCTTGATGCTCTTACCATACAGCTTGATGTCGTCCATGAACATCAGATGGTTAATTCTGTTGCCTCTTTTCTTGAGTTGGTACCCAGCATCCATCTTCTGCAGTACTTTTGTCATAGGAAGCATGGCTACTACGAAGAGTAGTGGGGACAGTGAGTCGTCCTGGAAGATCCCTCTCCTGATGTTAACCTCTGCTAGGCTTATTCCAGAGCTTGTAAAGTATTGTATCCAGTTGCGCATTGTATTTTTGAGGAAGTGATGTGTTTTTCCTCTGCCCCATATATTTTCAGGCATTCTATTAGCCATGTGTGGTATCATGTCGAAGGCTTTCTTATAGTCTATCCATGCCATGCTTAGGTTGGTTTTCCTTCTCTTACTGTTCTTCATTACCATTTTGTCTATCAGGAGCTGGTCTTTTGTGCCCCTACACTTCCTTCTGCAGCCTTTCTGTTGGTGGGGGATGGTGTTTGTATCCTCTAGGTAGTTGTATAGCCTTTCACTGATGATACCTGTCAGTAACTTCCATATTATTGGTAGGCAGGTGATAGGCCTGTAGTACTGGCTATATTTCCCTTACTCTTGTCTTTCTGGACTAAGGATATTCTTCCAGTGGTCATCCATTTGGGCGCATGGTGATTTGTGATACAATGCTATTCTTGGGTGTAGGGCCTTGAAGTTTTTGAGCCAGTATCCATGGACTTCATCGGGACCTGGGGCTTTCCAGTTGGGCATTTTCTTTAGTTGGTGTCTGACTGTGTCTGTCGTGATGTCAGTGAATCTTTGTTTTATTCTCCCTGTTTCTTCAGCCTTGACTTCCTGGAGCCATGTTGCATGTTTGTTGTGTGATACCGGATTGCTCCATATGTTTTCCCAGAGTCTCTTACTTGGTTCGGCTTCAGGAATTTCTTGGTGGTTGTCTTCCCTCTTTGTTGGCTGTATAGTCTTTTCTGGTTGGTTCTGAATAGTTTGTTCTGTTGGTATCCCTTATTCCTGTTCATGTATCATTGGATCTTATGTGCTTTGGCCTTAAGCCTCTGTTTTACATCTTCTATTGTGTTGTTTAGTCTCCTCTCATGTACTTTGTATTTCTCGTTGAGTTCCTCCCTTGTTTTCTTGCTTCTTCGCCTTTTTTCTGCCATCTCTTTCAGTTTACTCAAGTCAGATTTCATCACCATGATTTGCTTTTCCATTGCTGTTTTGGTCTCTGTTGGGTTGGTTGTGCTGGTGGTGTTGGTGTTCGTGTCCCCATCAGTTCTGCTACTGATCTTGCTCCTGCATATGTCAAGTTATTTGTTTCTGTGATATTGGTGGTGTGTATTAGTCTCATTATTTCATTGACCTCACTTGTTTTCTCCCTTAATTTCTTGGTGTTGTAGGCTTTCATGGGGGGATCTTTGTTCTCTCTGTATCTGAAAGGGACTGTTTGCCTTCTTATATAACTAAGGCGCCCTATGAGGTTATAATAGACTTGCGATAATCTTACGCTAAGTCGGTTGGTTATGCACTTCCATACTCATGGAGTGTCTTGGGGTTTGATGATAAACTTTCGAAGTCGGTATCTTCTTTGGTTGATGACGACGATGTGTTAAACTCATGATATCTTCTTTCTGATGTGAGGTTCTAGTAGAAAACACGAAGTATAAAAAATAGTTCTATTCTCTGAGATTACATGATGAAGATCAGATAGGATTGTACAGGTATGCCAATGATGAAGGCTAATTCAAATCTACATGATGAAGCTTAGGTAAAGATGTACAGGTCTTCTAATGACGATGGCTTGATCGCTTCTGCCAATGATGATGGCTAATTCAACTCTGACTACCATCTTGGTTACAAATCATAAAGGAAGTAGACAGTAGCTCGAACATATGAACATACATACAGATGACACAAATTACAAATCATGTAGGCCGTTTGAATTATAGGTATCGGTAGTTGTATCAAGCAGGAAGCTTGGACTAATGTTTTCAAAACAAATGAAGGACCACAGGTGACGGCATGTCATCTAAGCCTACTTTATTGTATACGTCATCTTAGCATACTTTATCGTCTCTGGTCTGATCACATTCCTGCAAGCAATCTGGTTGACCTCTTGGGTCACAGGTTTTAATTAATCGTAGTTTTAGTTTTTTATATATATGGAATAACATTCCATATTTTTATTATGTAACACTTACATAAAAGCTCGGTCGGCTACAAAACCAACCACTGAATATTACTCAAGCTTGACTTGCATTTGACTTATAGGAGTGTGATACAGACATTATGGTGAATATATATAGATATATAGAAAATACTTATAAGTAAAAAAAAATTCATGGTGTACACAAATACAGATTCATGTAATAAGATATGAGACATATGCATATGATGATATTTGTAAATAATAGTGATCACGTGATATATAATGATACAGTTTTTCACTTCAATTCATTAAGATACATATGCTACAGAAAATACTAATGTACTCTGATAATTGCATAGGATAAAGATTAACATGATAAAAAATCATATTTAAACTGATAAAAATTCATATATGAAGTAATAAAAATGATTGATTTTTATGCTGATTCATTAATTTTTATGCTAACTTTTATATAACTGCAGTTATTGGTAAGATAAAAGGTAACAGATTGATTATAGGCTGCCTGATTTGTTTATACATATATATATGGATTCATATAATTATGATCAATATATGTGCACTTAATACAACTGATTAACATAAACGACTAATCTAAGTGATTAATCTAGGTGCACTTTAAATAGATTCCTAGTGCGTACACGCACAGATATATTTCGATTCTGTTATTTATGATAATTTATATATAGGATACATGATACTTTATATATAGGATACATGATACTTTATATATAGGATACATGACCGAGGTGATACCCACTGCACATTCTAGCATTCGAACAACTTTTCGTCCATTACACAGTTCCAGACAACCACCTATAGTCAAATGAAATGGCCAATTCCAAATGGTTAAAAACAAGGGGGAAATTGCCTGGGCAGGGTCCAACGTTCTAATTTGCACTCATACTTGTCCTCTGCATCCTATGCGATACGAATACGTTCTCGATGAATAAAATCATCCCCAGCACGAGTCCTGCGCCAGCAACGTAGTTGAATATCCTCTTGGTCGTAATTGTCGGAAGTATGCCCCTTTTGTAGTCAATTCCGCCGGAGCATTCCGCATTAAAAACGAGATTAACGACGGGATATGGGTGTTGGTCCAAGAAGTCCACGAAATAAGCTTGTTCACTTATGATGGTGCTTATTCCCTTCACATTGTAGGCGGTTGTTACCTTCACTGCAGTCGTCCGCAGCAACGAACGATTTTTTGAAGTTGTAGGCGATCTGTTCGGGCGTGCGATGTGAAACTCTCGTACGGCAGGATACTGTAACCAGGTTCCGTTAATCAGCCTGTAAGTGAAATTATACTTGTCACAAGGGCAAAGTAAATTCAGACAACATCCAAATACGGGAGGGAGAAAGCCATTAAGAACCAGACTTAACCCACATGAATTCGCTGATATTTTATGGAATTCAAAAGAGTCAGCTGTACAAACTTTTTTATCCATGGCATTATAACAATGAGTGAACCTATCCATGGTCTATGATGACCGTGAAAAATATCTATAATTTATAAAAAATAAACAGATATCAATACCAATCCCAAAGAAAATTTGATATTACTGGTAGTAAGTTACTAGACAAAGAAGTGTGAAACGGAGCTATTTGTAAGATTGCCAGGCAACATAAAGAGTCAAAGAGAATATTAATCATGATTCTGTATTTTCTCTACGCTTACTGAAATTAAGCTGTGATAAAATTCGATCCTATGTGCCCCTAACAAAAGTTTCATATTCAATTTTCTCGCACGCATCCTCTGAGGTTAAGTTTTAGGCAGGAGATGCATATGAAAGAACCCACTATGTAACTAATTTCTATATAAACTTCGGGTTTTTTTTTCAAGAAAATGTGACATTTTCCCCATGAATGTGATTTACTTGAATTGTAATAGGCTAATGTTGCGCAAGTAAATTTTTCATATCCATGACCCTGATACTTCTAAATTGTCCGTTTACCAATATCATAAGCTGATTTATTGACTCTAATTGTCTATGAGGTTCAGAAAAAATTAATTCATTTTGATGTTATAGAAATTCTGTTTGCTTATTTTGTTCATTAATTTTAAAACGATTGCAATTCCTTAACTAAAGTTGCATTGCACACACGGATAGACACTTGTACCTAACGTCCTGCCTTGCCCATGAGAAGTTCGTGCTAAGCATTCCTCTCTCCAGCCAACCTGCTTTACAAGCGGTTTATTGAGGTTACAAGGAACAATGATGATTCGGCAAACGCGCCAGGCACCTTCAGGACTGATGACGTCGTCACCTGGCAGGAGATTGCTCTCAGCCAGCTTATGAGTTATGTTACTTGCTGTAATAAATACAACTTTAGTACCTTTCAAATGATATTTTTTGTTTCAACAATACTCCACCCACATGAGAAGAATGTCTGAAAAAAAACCAGTACCAAAAATTGAACAATATATTAGTTTCATGTTGGAAATCTGCATGATTGTAAAATAAATGTAATTATGTTGAAATTAGATAATCCTTATTTAAACTAATGAAAAAGGGTTTCCATACAAATTCTATATATATTATTTGCCCTGCAAGATCCGTATAGGATAATTCATAAAAGATATACATTTTCACTTCTAGACTCCTGACTTTAAAATCTCTCTTATTTATTTATTTTTTTTTTTTCATTGACTACGAATATAAATCACGGGACAGACAATATGTCAGTAGGTTTTGATATGTGTTTGGACTTTTAGCTTATTTGTCCATTACTAAAGCGTTAAGTTAGAGTTCAAATCTTTAAGCATATGCATTTGGATATTTTATAAACACTTGCTGCATATGGTTACGTTTTGCTTATTGATTTTATTGTGATTCCTTTTTTATTATAATTTGTAACCCTTCCAACTTCTTACGGAGTGTATTATATCGACTCCACTTGCATCCATACTTTTATTTATTCATTTATTATATATATATATTTTTATATACATTTGATAAGTTAATGGTCGGCCTGAATATGTGTTCTAGCGGCGTATTACCGTATAAGGCTACTTGCGGTATCATTTCTATAGATATAAGATATGAATGATAAAGGTATTTAAAACCGCGAGAACCGCTATAATCCAGTTCGGATCCAATATTACGAGTATAACTCGTAAGACATGACACTTTCTTATTTATCCTTTTCTACCAAACCGATTGATTCTGGGTGACAAAATATATTATTGGTTTTCTTAATGGAAAGGAATTCACACAACGAGTTAAGGAGATTATTATTGATTTACATCACCCAAGTCAGAGATTATTATGTGTTGAATTCCATGTTTAATGATTTAGCACTCATAAATATTCTTAGCTCACTCAATTGCGGTGTATGTTTTTTAGTGCTATTATTTCTATATAAACGTGTCAAGGGAACTATTAACACTAAGAAGTGTTTATTTCCTCTGTCAGACTCGTAACTCTGATAATTAAAATATATGTGTATTCTTTCACTGATTTGATTTGGCACGTGATAGGCCCTTAAACTGACAGGTGTCTTAGTGTGTCCCTTGTTTTCATGACACGTGCTACAATTAGTTATGTGCTTTTTATATCTGTAAGCATTGTAGGCTAGTAAAACAGTGATTTGGCTTTCTGTGACATAATAGAGAACCCTGGATGACGGAATGCAACCAGTTTAGGACGATTGGTATGAAAGAGATTACTACTACCTGGTTGTTAGTCACCTGCTGTGTTCTTCGGATTTTCCTCGTCACGGACCTACATATAATATTATATTTGATTACATAATTCTGATACACATACTTTAAATATACTTTTGCTTTAGGGTTTCCGTTCGAAGTGTTTTTTGTTTTGCTTAGCTGCTGACCCTGTTCCCATTCGAAGTGTTTATTGTTTTGCTTATCTGCTGACCCTTGTTTCCGTTTGAAGTGTTTATTGTTTTGCTTATTGCTGTTGACCCTTGTTTTGTTCAGTTTGTAACAGTTTGGCGCTCCAACCCATGATACTCAATGCTCGCGATCTCTTGGGTTAATGAATTTTCTTGTTTAGATACGGTTATAACAATAGGCACGGATGTTTCTATATCTTTTAGTCCAATTAATGGTTCTTTGCAGTATGGTGCGGGATTGCGGGATAATGCGTCAGCTATGATATTGCTTTCCCAGGTAGATATCTTAACTTGGCTCCAAAGACCTGAATGATCATATGTCACCGAGTTCCTTTGTGACTGTGATTAAAGCCTTTGAAAAAACTCGGTAGGGACTATGGTCAGTAAGGACTTTAACAGGATAGCCGTAGATTATGAACTTAAAATGTATTAGTGAGTTAACGATACCTAGCCCTTCCTTGCCTATACTGCATATTTACTTTCAGAGGGCTTTAGTTTACGTGAATTAAAGAGCTATAGGAAAGAACTGTTTATCATTTTGGTGAAGTAGTACCCCTCTTACCCTTGGTCTGAGGCGTCTGTTGCAATAAAAAAAATCCTTATTTGAATCAGGGATTTTTAGGATAGGTGAACTGCATGATTACAATTTTAAGATATCGAATGCCAGTTGATGCTTTTCAGACCATAATAAATCTACGCCCTTCTTCGTAAGATCTGTTAAAGGAGCTGTCATGATTGAAGAGTTACATATTTACATACGATTGTAATACCCACTACAGCGCAAAAGTGCTGTATCCCCCTTACGTTAATAGGTACCAGAAGTTATGAATAGCCGACAAAAACGGCCCAAAAAAAAAAAAAAAAAAACCTTAAACCATGGACTACTTTAAGGCCTTGACTAGACACATAAAACCTAGATAAACATGTTCGGTTTTTAAAAAACTCACATTTAGATATTTTACTCTGAGGATTGTTTCTGTCTTTGTCACTGTAGCACTAGCTCTAGTTTATGTGAATGTACTTCTAAGGTATTAGAAAAGATTACAAGACCAACCATATAGGCATGTAGGGTATCCCCTAAAAGTCTCCAAACACTACATTGTAATTGGGGCGCAACGTAAAAATTGATAATGTCCCCTGAGTGTGCTGAAGGCGGTGTATGAGGTACACTCACTTAGCTAATGGTATCTGGTGAAAGCCTTTAAGTAAGTCCAAGTTGGTGAAAAAAATTTATTCTAACCTAACAAAGATAAGATATTGTCGGTACATGGCACTGGAAAACGATCGGGAATCGTTTCCTTGTTTAAGCGACAGAAATCAACGCAGATACGCCAAGTCCGATCTTTTATGGCATGACGTTTGAGGGAAAAATTATATGGGCTATTTGATATCCTAATGACTCCTATTACTAACATTTTTTCAACTTCGTCATTTATCTCTATTTTGAAATTTCATTGGGCCAGTCTATACAAAGGTAACGTATATAGCTTTATGTTTGTCCTTAGACCGTATTTTGTGTTCAATGACATCCGATTCCCCCAGAGATCACTCACTAGTGGAGAAACATCCTGGTATTCAGATACAAGATAAAAAAAACAAAAAAAAATTTCTGCTGAATCACCTCTGCTTGAATTACTTTACGGATATTACTTTAGATAGAGTATAAAAGAGATTCATATACGACTGGTTGGGTGTGATTAAAAATTAGCAACAACAAAAAATGTGATATTTATATGTATAGGTTTTGTGGATTACTAGATTAACTTGTTGCTGTGAGTCAACCGTGTCTAGGGCTTTGTTCGCGGAAATCATTATATTTCAGAGTGTCTGGAAGGATTAAAATTTCAGATCTCAGTAAAGTCTTTTTACACGCTCTAAGACATTCAAGGGTGCATGTTTCTCGAGATTTTGCGTGCAAACTGCGACTGCTGCTGTGGGAAAATTCTGTTGGGTCCTTTGAACAATGTTACGATTTATGAGACAAATGATTGGTTCCTCCATATAAGTTATTATTTGATTAACTGTCTCTTTTTATTCAAAACGGACTTTAATATGTTAGAAGGTTTATAGAATTTTCCTTAGATAAACACACCTTATTTGGCAGGCGGTAAGATAATGTTTTGTATACCCATATGTTACATTTACACTAGGTACAGATCAATGTTTTTTATAAAACTATAGAGGTATCTGTAAGACGCTCGCTTCTCTGGACTTCTCAATAGGGAAGTTTGAACAACAGACGGTGAGTCCGTAAACACAGGATATTACGTGGACTAAAGGCATAAAAGCAAGATTTTCTCCAATTTTTATGGCGCGTACAGTCGGGCTTAATCCACCACTACTTATAATAACTTATGTATTAAAATTACGAGAACCTGCTCTGATTACTTGATACATCATGTGATTCATAGGAAAATTCCTTTTTAATTCAAAAAGGTATTGGCATGAATGATCCAAACATCGTTCTCTCCTCGCTCTGCTAGAGTTGCTTATTGCGTGGAATGTGCTTTGCTTTGAACACTCGGCAGATTTAACTGACCCTGGCCGTTTGACTAGAATGACGCAGTAACCAAGTTTGTTTAAGCACGATTTGTTTGATTCTGATTTTAGGGCTACTGTTTACCTATTTCTTTTTATAGTAATTAGGATTCTTCTTTTTATTACCATTGGCAACGTATTGTGTGTTTTTAGCATTCTGTTGTTCGTTACGTATAAAGCAACAAACGTAAGAATGAATTGAGCGATTTACTATTAAACAAGTTATCTATTGCGTTATTATTAACTAAATGTACTTGCTGTGGTTTTACTTTCATTCTTTGCTAAAATTTGAAATAGTGAGGGATCCAGGTCAGCGCATCTAGACATTTTTGTTGATTTGTTTTATTATGAATGTTAAGTATGTTAACCTAATGAAAGTTTTTTACAGACAGTTATTCATTGCAATCCCAGCCGTATTTTTTTAAAAGTTAAGTTGAGTCATAGGGATTCGATTTTTTACGCATAACTAAAGGCTGAAACTGCGATCGGGACTTTGCAAAGGAGCTTTTATTGTTTGACCCAAAATAGTGTTACCTCTAATTCATCCAGATTTGTGTGGGTGTTCCACTTTATTTGTTGTGTTTTTCTTATCACTACGGTGCCTAACTACCCTATCCATGCATCTGTATAAATACAGACGTTCACTGCGTAAACGCATATTCACTGTTTAATATGATTTGTTACGAAAAGAATTAATAATCATCCATTGTCTGATCTTTTCTGCCCATTCCGTCCTGTCTGTTACTTCGTCGGTGTTTCTTCGTGTCGTTGTTTGATACCTTCTCCTCCCTGTCGTCTTCTGTGGCATCGTCTCTCAGTTCGTCTTCTTGTAATTCGTTGCCGTGTGTCATTTCCCTTTCCAGTTCCTCTCTTTCTGTTGGGGAGAGCCAGTTCTTTTTCTTTATGTTCCTTACTTGGTCTGTCAGCCTCTGCTCTGTTTGTTGGGTGTTATTCCTCTCATTCCAGATGTTGACCAACCTTCTTCTATATCCTCTCTCCGTGGGTTGCTTCTAATGTAGCATCTCCATATTTCCTTATTTTCTTCTCTTGTCCATTCTTCCCCTGGCTTGCTTCTGTAGCTCCAGTCTCTGGTTGTTGGTTACTGTCGTTGTGGTGGTCAGTTGCTGGATGACGACCTCCAAGTACCTGACCGTCTCCCCTTCAATTGGGCTGAATATACCTGGCTGCCGGATGAAGCTCCTCTGTTGCCAGAGGTTCCATTTACGTCGTTGTCGTTGAATCCTTCATTTCTTTCCATCATTGCTGGGTGTTTTGCTATTTAACCCATAGCTGGACTCTATCCCATCAAGAATATGTACTCATTTACAGCTGAGTAGACTGAGGAA
Source organism: Macrobrachium nipponense (assembly GCF_015104395.2). Classification (NCBI taxonomy): domain Eukaryota; kingdom Metazoa; phylum Arthropoda; class Malacostraca; order Decapoda; family Palaemonidae; genus Macrobrachium; species Macrobrachium nipponense. Next base: position 65,730,867 of record NC_061095.1, read on the forward strand.
ATTATGGTAAAGATTATTATTATTATTATTATTATTATTATTATTATTATTATTATTATTATTATTATATTATTATTATTATTAGCATTTTTGACCATTTAGATATCTCTGAACGAAAGATATATGGGAGGTTCTTGGCTTTCTTAAATAGAGAATCCAGTGGAAGGAGAGAGTCACGGAGGTGTTCATTCACACAAAATTCAACTGTTCCAAGACTTCAGAAAATGTATTGTAATGATGCGTCTAACAAGCGTGAAACGACACAGGCAACACCAGGGAAGTTTCACAAAGGGTACGGGAGAGAGAGAGAGAGAGAGAGAGAGGAGAGAGAGAGAGAGAGAGAGAGAGTTTTCTGTCTTCTTCATTCACTAACTGACAACCAACTACCGAGATAAGAACTTCCTGTACCATTATGATTTATGCGTCCCGAAGAGAGAGAGAGAGAGAGAGAGAGAGAGAGAGAGAGAGAGAGCCTCGATTCCGCAAGCCCCGGAATAATGAAGAAGAATTAGCCAGAATAATGTGCATCGCTCTACGCTGTCCGCACATAAACTCGTCCTTTATCACCCTTTTAGGAAACACTTTTACTTCCTCCCTTTATTGCGAAAGGAACCTCCTTTTACACGGGAGATGAAGAGGCAGGAAATTGTCTCGGAAGAAATTGCTTCCATTTTGCTGTCTCTAATCGCTGTGATACTTTAACGAATAATGATTCGTCAATTTCGTTTGTAATAAAGCTTTTAATTAAAGTTATAAGATTTTAACTCTTTTAGCAATAACATATATTACAATAATATAGAATTTAGGCCAAAGGCCAAGCGCTGGGACCTGTGAGGTCATTCAGTGCTGAAAGGGAAGTTGAGTAGAAAGGTTTGAGAGGCGTAATGAGATGAAAACCTCTCAGTTGCACCATGAAAGTAAGATAGGAGAAAGAAAATATGAACGGAGGTACAGTAAAAGGAATGAAAAAAATTGCAGCTAGGGGCTATAGAACGGACCTTACAAAGAGCCTTAAGTAATACCTACAGCGCACGGCGTGAGGTGCACTGGCGGCGCTATCCTCCTACTGATAATATCATAGCACGATGATTCTGATAAGTTCCTTGAAAGAGCGTTGGTGTAATTCTGGTTCCAGTTTACAATTTGAGAGAATGAGAAGTTTTCTGAGAACGAGAGTCTCACCCACGAGAGAGAAAGTGTCAGGTTATTTATTCTCGGTTCAAAAACTTTCATGAAAAACCGAGATCCTTCGTCAGGTTTCAGAGACATTTTGGCCCCAGAGAGAAAAGTCTGTGTACAGAAGGACAGACTTGTCTTTGAAGTCTCGAGAGCAAAGTGGGTGTCTGGTGTCTGTGTCTATTCAGAAAAGTCAATGTATTATATTGGATGAAAAGAGTGATATATTCGGCAACGTCAAAATATTATCTATATTGGATAAAATAAAGTGACGCTTAATTTTGTAGATAGGTAAAACAAGTTTTGAAAAACAGTTTTTGAAAAGTTGGAGAGGCTGTGTATTAAAACAAGGGTAATGGGCGTGTTGAAGGCCTGTGGAGATGTTTAAATGAATTAAATTAACTTCTTCGTGTGGAATAAGCTGTAATTCTTGACATAACATAAAACAAGAAGGCATCTTTGGTGTTGTACAAACACGGGATCAAATATTTGACTGTATGACCAAAGCCTGCCTTTAAAAGATAGAATGGAGAGCATTTAAAATCCTACGTTTATATTTCTGTAAGTAAATTCTCACTTGAACTGTATTTTCCACTTAGCGAAACAAAACGCAATCATTTCTCTCTAATGGAGAACAAGGGACACCAACTTCACGCCTGAATTTACATTCGACAACAGTAGATACTTTACAAGAGACTAAACAAATTTGAACGATGCAAAATGGATGGCGACCAACATTCGTTTTCGGGAAAAGGAATTTGTCTGCAAATACTTTTCGGCTGCTGATTTTGTTTAGATGCAAAGAGAGATGTATCAGTTTTGAAACCGAACTAACACAAACAAAATTACTAATACAAAGGAAGTTCTCTACATCTTATCTGTGTAATAAGCTTTCTTATTACTTTTTGCTTATTACTTTATTTGGAACAGCCTCCCTGCTGAGGATCTCGTGCAATTGGAACTCCAGAAATTTAAGCAAAGATGGAATGAATTAGTACCCTAATACTATTCTGCATTTTAATAAATTTGTATCTATTTATTAATTTATCAATGTATTTTTATTCTTTTAATATGTTTAGCTCTCTTCTTTCTGATTTTCATTCACGTCCTCTTACTTCTTCATAATGAACACATAAACTTTTGTTAGGAAGCTGGAATTTCAAGTCAATGGCCTCATTAAGGGGCCTGTCCCATATGAATAGGTTTCATCTTCTGAATATAATATTGATAGTTTATTCCGAATCTCTAGGGACATCTAAAGTTTTTTCGTCCCTAAAGAAGCTCATTTACTGATGCCTTTTTATTGATTTCTCAGAGGAAAATGAGCTACGATCAATTCAATGTTCTCAAAAACAGTGTTGTTGCGCAAAACATGTACTGAAGAAGCAAGTGTCATGTTCAGTATCTGATGAGGAATTTACAACAGACTATGCTAGTTTGTGTATTAGATGGTAAAGTTAACGAATATACTTTTTATGGGGGAGAAGAAGCCGATTGGAAAACGTTCCTTAAGAGAAGTAAAGTTTTCCTTGACTAGAGGCTGAAGGGAGTAAAGGGAGGCCTATCTGTCTTCCTGCCAGTTTTGAGAGAGGGGCCAAAGATTAAATAGGAATCACGCTCAAATGATACACCGTGCTTTGACTTGGGAATTGTATCAAATATTATTATTACTTTTTTTTAATTATTACTCAAAGATGCAAACCTATTCTATGTACCAAGCCCATAAAAAAGGTCATTGACTTGAAGTTCAAGCATTCAAAATATTAAGGTGTTCATTAGGAAGAAGTAAGATTGAGGGGGTAAAGGGAAATCCAAAAAGAAGAGACCTCACTTATTGAAAAAGAATTAACATATGAACACAAACTTTAAAGAATAACTTGAAATCGTTCTGAATGCGAATAATTGCGTGTCCTAACTAGGCCAATTTAATTTACCCGAGACTCGAGAGATAAACAAGTCAGTGAAAGATAGCGAGGAGTTGTTAACTCTGGGGGAGGTGAGACTGAAGAAGAAAAACACTCGCTTTCCTCATCAAATTTCTATTCTACCTCCTCTTCTTTTGTCAATTTTCAATTTTTATTATTCTTTTTCTCTTATCAACATAAGTTTGAAAAGCCTGTCCCATATTCCTCCACTTGAGAGAACTCGCCAAAAAATGTGGTCAAACTTTCCTTATTTATTATTTGGGGCAAACTATACAGGTGGATATTAATTTCTGATTTAAACTTAAAAGTGTTATAATATTTTGAAAATAACAAACTCCGAATGCGGAAAGCAAGATTTGGGTTATTATGAAGACAAAACTCTTGAGTAAAAAGTATGACGTGTTTTGGATATTGGGACCAACTCCCCACAAAAAAAAAAAAAAAAAAAACAAAAAAAAAAAAAAAAGATCATGACGCTTTACACGCTAGAAATAGGGATATATTTTGCCCCCATCGAGCCCTTGCCTGCAGAATTACCATACACTGCAAATAACTTACACTAGACCGGAATTAACAGCTGCACTTAAAGTCAAAAAGGCCCCAGTGTAAATTCTGACGCTGTTTTTTTTCCCCTGAAAAGGTTTTTCGTCAAATTTACGAGTTTTAGACTTTATTTACCTGATGTCTGTATCATCTACTAGTTTGTCCATGCTGTAATGATTAGGAGAGAGAGAGAGAGAGAGAGAGAGAGAGAGAGAGAGAGAGAGAGAGAGTTGAAAATAACCGTAAGTCCTGCTTTCCGAAAATGGAAATAGAAACTTTTATTCGTTTTGTTTTTTGGTGACTTCAAAAAATACCGCTGCATATTTTCTGTCTTCTTGACACTGACTGTGACAACCAGACTACCCAGATAGAACTTCCTTTACAAATAAGATTAATGCATCTACAGTGAGAGAGAGAGAGTGAGAGAGAGAGAGAGAGAGAGATGGGGTGGGTTATAATCACCTTCAAATCCTTTGATATATTTTTCACTCCCTAACCGACTCCTGATGGGATTTCTCATCTGAGACTTAAAACCAACCTTTGAAATCTCTCCTGTGAAGGACTTAGTAAACAGGATGTCCTACAACTCAGTCACCTTTGAAGTCCAAAGGTGATGAAAGTCCACTTAGGGATCATCTCTCGAGAGTCTTAAATTCATAATTTACCAGATTTACTTCTGTCAAATGTAAATCAGGGCCTTGATGGGAAAGTGTAAAAGAAGATTCTAATCTATTTTCTTTATGTAAAGTGGAATCGATATATTTTTACTTTCCTCTTGTGTTTTCAATAAACTCCTTCTGCCTCTGTCTCTCTCTTCCTGTTTCTATTTATAACTAAACACTACTGCGAAATATGGAAGTAATATATCATATATCATTGAAATGAATATAATATAAAGATTATTAGCCATTTCCAAACCCCCCACGAGGGTCGAAGGAAAATATATAGATACAGTTCATCATAGACGAGGTGAACATAAATCTCTCTCTCTCTCTCTCTCTCTCTCTCTCTCTCTCTCTCTCTCTCTCTCTCTCTCTCTCTCTCTCTCTCTCTCTCTCCTGATGAATTCTCTAGCAACCCACAATCTATTAACAGTTTCTCGTGAACATCTATTGTATTTCTACTTAATCATTTTTGAACTCTGATCTGCCTTGAAATATTTCAGCAGAATTCCCATCTAAATATTCCAGAATGGCTTCTTGTTGTTCTTCATTGCTAACATAAATTATAAAATGACATTTTCCTGCCATGAATATTACCACTACCATTTCCCTCGCCCCCATAAATACCATAATGAAATGTAATACCATTCCCCATCAGCCTTCCGGTTCAGGTCAAAGCGAAATTGAATCTGTTTTTGGTATAAATTTTTGTTATAAATCTGACTACGAATGGAAATGAAATTCTGCTCCGTTATCCGTCAGGAATACCCAGAAGTGCGATGATAAATAATAGGAAATTTATTTATGTAACGTAAGTATATTGGGGAAGGAAATGTAATTACTCATGGGAAAATATCGCTGTAATATTTACAACATTGGCATACAATCCTTGAAGTATTTATTGAAGAAATTTGCGTTATTTGAGATAGATTATTATTATTATTATTATTTTTTTTTTTTTTTTTTTTTTTGTGTATCTCATCACAGTCCTCCAATTCGAACTGGGTGGTATTTAGTGTGGGGTTCCGGGTTGCATCCTGCCTCCTTAGGAGTCCATCACTTTTCTTACTATGTGTGCCGTTTCTAGGATCACACTCTTTCTGCATGAGGCCCGGAGCTACTTCAGCCTCTAGTTTTTCTAAATTCCTTTTCAGGGATCTTGGGATCGTGCCTAGTGCTCCATGATTATGGGTACGATTTCCACTGGCATATCCCATATCCTTCTTATTTCTATTTTCAGATCTTGATACTTATCCATTTTTTCCCTCTCTTTCTCTTCAACTCTGGTGTCCCATGGTATTGCGACATCAATGAGTGATACTTTCTTCGTTGACTTTGTCAATCAACGTCACGTCTGGTCTGTTTGCACGTATCACCCTATCCGTCCTGATACCATAGTCCCACCCAGAGGATCTTTGCGTGATCGTTTTCTATCACTCCCTCAGGTTGGTACTCGTACCACTTATTAGTGCAAGGTAGCTGATGGTTTCTTGCACAGGCCTTACCTTACAGACCTTACAGTTCGTTCGGGTTGCCCCAGGTCCCTCAGTGTGAGGCGCCTCTAATGTCTACCAGAGAGTTGCTAGTACATCTTCCGGTATATTTTGCATCTTCCAATCTTGGATGGTCTGGGATGCAGTTTAGATATTTGTCGAGCTTATTCTTAAACACATCTACGCTCACTCCTGATATATTCCTCAGATGAGCTGGCAACGCATTGAATAGACGCTGCATTATCGATGCTGGTGCGTAGTGGATTAATGTTCTGTGTGCTTTCCTTATTTTTCCTTGGTATAGTTTTGGGCACTATTAATCTACCTCTGCTTGCTCTTTCTGATATTTTTAGTTCCATGATATTTTCTGTTATTCCTTCTATCTGTTTCCATGCCTGAATTATCATGTAGCGTTCTCTTCTCCTTTCTAGACTATATAATTTTAAGGATTGTAGTCTTTCCCAGTAGTCTAGGTCCTTAACTTCTTCTATTCTAGCTGTAAAGGACCTTTGTACACTCTCTATTTGTGCAATATCCTTTTGATAGTGTGGGTACCATATCATATTGCAATATTCAAGTGGACTACTCGAACATATGTTTTATAAAGCATAATCATGTGTTCAGCTTTTCTTGTTTTGAGTGCCGTAACAACATTTCCCATTTTTGCTTTACATTTTGCCAACAGGGAATGGCTATTTGATCATTGCATAACATGTTCCTATCATCATCACCAACCCAAGGTCTTTAACTGCTTCCTTATTTGTTGATTGTCTCATTATTAGGTCCCCTATATGCATATAGCTTTCCTTCTCTGTCTCCATAATTTATTGATTCAAATTTATCAGAGTTAAATACCATCCTATTTACCTCTGCCCAATCATATACTTTGTTAAGGTCTCTTTGTAGAGCGTTCCTATCTTCATCACAAGTAATTTCTCTACTTATTCTTGTGTCATCAGCGAAACTACTCACTACCGAATCCTAACATTACTGTCTATGTCTTCAATCATAATAACAAACAATATTGCAGCTAGCACCGTACCTTGTGGCACACGGATATTACCTTGGTTTCATCCGATTTCTCATCGTTTGCAATAACTATCTGTTTTCTGTTGTGTAAAAATTCTTTTAACCATCTTCCTACTTTATCTACGATATTGTGTTTTCTAATTTTCTTTGCTAATATATTATGGTCTACTTTGTCAAAAGCTTTTGCAAAGTCTAGATAAAACCACCATCTGTTTCATTTCCGCTTTTCATATTTTTGATATGTTCTCACGGGGGGGGTGGGACTAACATTGGGTTGTTTGTGTACTTTTTGTTTCCGGGTATGAAACCAAACCGTGTTGTCCTATATTAAAACAAATTATTTTTTATTTAAATGTTTCATAATATTTTTTTCATTACCCTTTCATACACTTTCATAATATGTGATGTTAGACTCACAGGCCTATAATTACTTGCCTCTAGTCTTGATCCACTTTTGAAAGTAGGGGTGATATATGCTAATTTGTGCTCATCAATAAATCTTTGCTGTATCTACACTTTGTCTTAATAAATATTGCAAGTGGCTTTGCGATAGAATGAACTACTTTCTTTAACAAAATAGCAGGGACTCCATCCGGCCCTGCAGCAGCTCCATTTTTAATTTCATTAATTGCCTGCACAATATCAGCTTCATTAATTTCTATGTCAGCTAAATATTCACTATTTTCGTCCCTTACTTCTATATCATTATCTTCATTATCTATTCTAGGGTGAATTCTCTCTTATATCGTTCTGCCAGTATGTTGCAAATTTCCTTTTTTCATTCGTTAATCTCCCTTCAATTCTCAGAGGTCCTATTTCTATTCTTCTTTTATTCATCTTCTTCGCATATGAGTATAATAGTTTGGGGTTTTGCTTGATATTTAATAGGGTTTTTTCTTCCAAGTCCCGTTTTTCATTTTTCTTTTGATTGTATAATCTTTTGTTCTGCATTTTCTCTATCTTACTTTTTAGTTCTATAACTTTCCATGCATTTTTTTTTTTTTTGCAAGACCTTTTTTCCACTTTCTGATTTTCTGGAACAAGATCCTTCTGTCTCTTGGTATGCATGAATGATGTTTACTTTTCTTCTTCGGTATATATTTATCCACTATTTTCTCCAATATTTTATATAATATCTCCGTATTTACCCTTATGTCATCACTTAACGAAAATGTTTAAATCCCAATCTTTGTTTTAATTCTTCATTAATTTCTGACCATTTTATATTTTTACTGTAGAAGTTGTATTTTCCATATCCTTCCCACTTTTTCATTTCTTGCTTATCTCTATTTTCACTTGCTTTTGGAATGAACTGTTAATTCTATGACATTATGATCTGAATACTCGCATTATAAACTATTATTTCTTTAACATAATTCATCTCGTTCACAAATACTAGGTCTAAAGTATTTTCCTTTCTTGTTGGCAGGTGATTTATTTGTTGAATGTTGTATTCTAGTAGCATATCTAATAGCTTTTCAAATTGCCTCTTATCTTCTGCACTACTATTACTCTCTTTTTATATGTATAAGTACAACCACAGTCTCCTATTCGTTCTTTCCATTCTACGAAAGGAAAGTTGAAGTCACCAGATAGGTAGAATAGTCCAGTCCTTGTGATTTCTACATATATCATCCAATTTTTCAATTATTAAGTCAAACTCTTTAGTATTAGGAGGTCTATATATTACTATGTTCATCAATTTTTCAGATTCAAATTCTACCGCTATTAGTTCACATTCTGAGTTACTATATTTCTCATATATTTTTCCTTGTTTTTTGTCTTTCCCATATATTGCGGTTCCCCCTTGATTCCTATTTTTTCTATCTGATCTATAAGTTTGGAACCCTTTTATTTGATCATCATTCCCAGTCTCTTGGGAATACCAGGTTTCACTTATATTCATTATATCTATTTTCTTTTCATTTTGGGTTAGTTCTTCTATACTCTATTTTTCTTTTTGAGTTACTCGTAACTAAACCCTGCGCATTCATCACTATGATGGTTTGCGTGTTTTCTCCTTCATTTAATATTGGTAGTAATAAGGATTTTCCCATGTCTCTTCCTGTTCTGGTATGATGTTCTTTTTTTCATTTCCAGAAATTCTAACTTAAAAAATCCAACTTTTCCATAATATTTGATCTTCCTTCATCATAATTATTCATTTTGTGTCTGAATCTGCAATTTTCTCCGTTTCTGCAATATCCTCTTGCATAATAAATACAGTTATTATCTCTTGAGTAGAATTTCGGAGCTGATGCTTTGAAATTTTTTGCTGACACCTCTTGCATATCTCATTGGTGGTTTGCTTTTCTCTTTTACCTGATATTCTTGATTTCTCTCTTTATTTGTTTCTTTCTTATTTTGGATTTTATTACTTGGTTGGTTATTTATTTGATTATGATTCATGGCTACAGGGTGGCATATATTTGCATTTTTTGTCGAACTTACATCCTTTTCCTTATTTTAGGTTTTTACATATTTTTGGATGCAGATCTCTGCAATCATCCCCATATCCATCTAAGTATGCACATTTACATATATTTCATAGTTTTGACATACCTTATGATGTTTTGTAGTAACATCTTTTCTCCAATCTGCAATTCCCTCTTTTCAAAAGGTTGCAGATTTTGCTTTCTTGTCTATTTTTCCTCTTTCCCGTCATTGTGTAGATCTGGTAGAGCCTCTTCGGGATTTTTGCTTTTCTGTTGTCATACTCGTAAATTTATTTCTTCGTAGGTATGCTGCTTTTATTGCCTCATATGTAGTATCCAATGAGGTATCTCTGGCATCCATACTTTTATCTTGTTCTTTGTTTTCCTCCTTTTTTTTTTTTTTCTGTCATTTCATTTTTGTTTACTTCTCTTCCGTTTTCCTCTTCTTCTTTTTCTTCTTCTTCTTCCTCTTCTTCTTCATCCTCAACTATTTGTACATTCAATCTTGATTTAATAACATTGTCTATCCATGATAGACATGTTGAACAAAAAATTCTTGTATCTTTTCTCAAATCTTGCATTACCTCAGCACACTGTGGATGGGTCGGAATGTTGCATGCAGCACATTTTCTGATTAGGTTTTTGTGGATTGACTATGCTATACCAAACCTTACAACAGTTTGCATGCTTTTGGCATTCTTTTTCCTAATGCATCAATTAGGATATTCCACAAGGTTCACCTTATTCATTTTCTTTGTCGGAATATGTTGGTTATGTATATTTTCTTATGAGTCTCTTGACCACTTGGATTTTATTTGGAATTTCTTCTTCAATTATTTTCAAGATGTTTTCATTAGAATTTGTTTCCAGTTTGAAGGATTATATCCTTCTAATATATCTATGAATGCTTTTGTATCTTTTTTGTTTTAGGACTGTTGCTGATTTCATAGATGAGAATGCCAGTTCCCTTCCTGCTACCTCATCGTATTGCGAATCCGCCAAGCAAGCTACATTACGCCACCTCTTCCCGCAGTTGGAACTTACTGCCATCTTGTTCTGATTTTCAGTATTCTCTTGTTAAACTAACTTAGAAGACGCTTTATCCTACTATTTTCACACTAATCTTATCACCGATAGTTCACGAACACTTCTAGATATTTCTCAAATTCTAGTCGTATGTTAACTTGTGATAGCTGTTGATTAATCTGACTTCACGCGGGTTTGTCTCACCAAGCAAGATGGCTCCAGTGGAGGGCTTTTGCTACTGAATCATGCCTCTTTTTGTACTGGTTTCTGTGCAAGTGCCGGGCATTCGCTTGCTATGTGGTTTATGGTTTCATTTTTCGTATTGCACTTCCTACATATGGGAGAGATGTTATTTCCATCTATCGTTCTTTGAACATATCTGGTTCTTAGGGCCTGATCTTGTGCCGCTGTTTATCATTCCTTCAGTTTCCTTCTTTAACTCTCCCCTCTGTAGCCATTGCCATGTGTCATCGCTGGCTAGTTCTTTAGTCTGTCTCATGTATTGTCCGTGCATTGGTTTGTTGTGCCAGTCCTCTGTTCTGTCTGTCATTCTCCTGTCTCTGTATATTTCTGGGTCTTCGTCTACTTTTATTAGCCCTTCTTCCCCATGCACTTTTTAGCCACTCGTCTTCACTGGTTTTCAGATATTGCCAGTGCTCTGTTCTCTGTGTTGACGCAGTCCTCTATACTTAGTAGTCCTCTCCCTCCTTCCTTTCGTGTTATGTATAGTCTGTCCGTATTTGCTCTTGGGTGTAGTGCTTTGTGTATTGTCATATGTTTCCTGGTTTTCTGATCTATGCAGCGGAGTTCTGCCTTCGTCCATTCCACTATTTCCGCTGCGCTGTATCTGATTACTGGCAGCTGCCCATTTGTTTGTTTTGGCTTTTTGTTATCATATTTCCGGCGCTTGGAGTTTTGACTTGAGTATCGCCTTGAGTCTCTGCATATATTCTTTCCTGAATTGTGTCCTTCATCTCTCGGTGTTTTATATCCCCTCCTTCCATTATTCCCAGGTATTTGTATCCTGTCTCATCTGTGTTTGATGTTGCTCCCATCTGGTAGCTTTATCCCTTCAGTTCTCGTTACTTTGCCTTTTTGTATGTTGACTAAGGCGCATTTTTCTATTCCAAACTCCATCCTGATGTCCCCAGATACAATCCTTACAGTCTGGATTAGGGTATCTATTTCCTTATTATTATTATTATTATTATTATTATTATTATTATTATTATTATTATTAATTATTATTATTATTATTATTATTATTATTACACCAAAAGCTTATCAACTTGACTAGTAATCTTTATTACTTGAAACGTTAATGTGAAAGAAAAACGGATTGGATATTAACCAATGAATTAACCAAAATCAGTGACCCTGGAATCTTCGCCGACACCGAAGGGTTACAACATTCCCATTTCTCTTCGATTGGTTCATAGCACCAGTTTCATTTTTTCTCCTTTGAAAGGCTATTGTTGGAGCATTATAGTACCATATCATTATTGCATCCTTTCTCTCTCTCTCTCTCTCTCTCTCTCTCTCTCTCTCTCTCTGCCTCTCTCTCTGCTTCTCTCACACACTCACACACACATACACACACACACAATATAGATTATGAAAGAAAGCACCATTAAACGTAAGATAATAAACCAAAATGAATCATTAGTCTTACCTCGTTCTGTCTGTCTGTCTGTCAGTCCATCTCATTGCATAAATGCAAGCACACAGACACGCAAACAAACATCACACACGAAACGCACAAAAAAAAAAAAAAATATGTAAATACTAAAACCAGCATTAAACTGAGAGCGAATCTCAAAATAAATCTTCTTTACTTGGCGGAAGCAATTATGACCTTAACACATTGACTCCATATTCCGAATTCCTCCTCCACCTCCCACGGAAAGAGAGAGAGAGACGAGAGAGAGAGAGAGAGGAGAGATAGAGAGAGACAGAGAGAGAGAGAGAGATAGAGAGAGAGAGAGAGAGAGTAGAGGAGAGAGAGAGAGAGAGATAGATTTTTAAGTCCTACTCGTGTTCCGCAAATTCCACCCGAATTGCAGAGGACTGTAATTACTTGTGATCTAATTCTGTTCGAATTTCTCTCTCATTTTCTTTGTCTGTGCACACACACAGACACACAACACACACCACACACACACACACACACACACACACATATATATATATATATATATATATATATATATATATATATATATATATATATATATATATATAAAAAAAAGTATATAAGACAGTCATGAATTAAACTGGGCAGGATAATCTAGAAAAGGGGGAGAGGCTGATTAAGGAAGCATAAATAACTGCTGTTTGGGAGTCACAGATCCTGGACGTCAATTATGGGAGAAGGCGAACAATTAAAAGTGGGGGAGAAGAACGCGAACCTTGATAAAAGTGTGGATAACGCAGAGATGGAAATTGCTTTCATAATCTGGTATTTTATGGCATATAATAATAAACAGGCATTCTAGACCGACTGTACACTTTAGATATTCTCTAAGTTAAGAAAAAGGCGGATTCCCAACTCCCTCAGAATATTTTGCATGGCAATAGTAATATGTTCTTTTAGGTCCAAGGGTTGTTCATGAGGCCTATTGAACTTTCATGTACCTAATGTACATTTTTACCATACTGTGTCACCGCTCATTTGAATATTGAATATATTGACAATTGTAATCTGAAAGCAGAATTTTTGTGATTAGTTTTTATTTAGCACATGAACAACAACAACAAAAACAGCTTAAAATCATATATACAAGTATTGCATGCTCTAGTATAATTATTGTTATA
>NC_061095.1:65751469-65773969 GCF_015104395.2 Macrobrachium nipponense
TAGCTATGTAAGTCATCCATTGATAACAAATATATTATAAATGATATTTTCATGATATTTATGAATATATAATTCACTATACATTCACTAAATGCTTGTCATTCACTTACTAATGGAAGTTTGGGTCCAAAAGCCTGGTGGCCATTGGTCTAGAGAGAAATGCCAGATTTAACATCAAACTGAAGCAAATGTATGAATGTGTATTCGATGATTGTTTTAAGATTTAAACACATTTGTAGAAGACATAATGTTTTAGCAGATTTAGTTGGTTAAATTAATATTTTGAGTTTTGTCAAGATTTTCGTATCTTTTTATTCTATGCTTTATATACATATGGATATTCCGATGTATTCGAGGTTTGCTATGAATATCAATGGCATTTCGGTTTCTGCTGTAGTTGATAGTTGTATATCTTCATGCTGAATAGAATCTCAAGTAATGCCTACAGTGCACCGTGTGAGGTGCACTGGCAGCACTATTCCCTTACAGAGACCATGGGACAATAGCTTGATATCGATATCTCTATCTAAAAAAAATACACACACACACACACACACACACACTCTGTAAGTATAAATTTTCCATAGGAACTGAAAATAATAATAAAAAAACACTATCGACTTCTCGGTAAATAGTTTCCTCCAAAGACTAAAATATATCGACGCTACTCCAAAAATTAATGGGAAAAGTCTTCATATACGTTAAGGGAAAAATCTGCTCAAGGAGATACCAGACAAGGTCGTTCATCGCTTCATAAAGAATGTGATAGTTTTTTTTTTTTTATTTACTTTCGTGAGGAAATTCGTACCACAAGTTGCAGGCTTAAGGAAGCTGAGAGAGTCTAGCAAAGATATTTAAGTTAAATATCCCATAAGAACTTCAATACTTTTCATAAGTAATTTATTTCTTGGAAAATAGTTGAGACGGTTCAGATGTCCTGAAAGACTTTTCTGAACTTTTACGAAGTTCATCATCTATTTTTATCATCTATCTATCTACCTATCTATCTATCCCTAAATTTTATGATCTGAAGGCGGACAAAAACAAGTGCGGACGGACAGACAAAGCCGCTCAATAGTTTTCTTTGAAGACGACTAAAACGATGGGATTTGAATTTCATCCTATTTACGAATTCGTTCAGAAGAGACAGAGATCAAGGACTAGTCTTCAACTATATGATATATACATATATTTATTTATTATTTATTCATTCATTCATTTATTTAATTTATCTTTTATTTAATTGATTTAATTGATTTAATTGATTTAATTTATTTTATTATTTATTTATTTATTTATTTATTTAATTATCCCTCAATCCGCGGGTGTGTAAAGGTTTACCCTCCATAATTTCTGAAGTAATATTAATTACCCTGACTTTTTTCACTCGTGTTTTAAATTTATTACCAAAGCATTTTCATTTTCATTTTCACCTGAACATGAAAGCTGATTAGAGAGGTAATCCAGAGATGATTGTTCTCGATCCTGTTGATCTTCGGTGGGTCGTGTTTAAGCTTGCTTCACAAATTACAGGATTAAAAACTTTTATTTTAATTCATTCTCCTCATCAACAAACGTCAGGGGCTTGACAGAGGAACATGATGGGACCTCGTTCTAAGATGAAGAAAGGAGTGTTTACATTCCCCATCAGCCCCCCCAACATCACCCCCACACCCAACCCGCCTTTCTGTTAGAGTTAATAACTTCTGTTTGCTTTTTAATGAATTGTTTATCTCTTTAGTCTCAGGTAAATTGGGCGTAGTTAGGACACGTGATTATTCACATACAGAACGATTTCAAGTTATTTTTGCATTAATTTTTTATGTAAATATGTTCACTGCTAATCTAGGTTACACTTTCAGTGTCCAAGTCCTGGTGTTTATATAATCTGAGCAAGATTAATGTCTACTTGAGTCTCTCGACAAATATTTGTTGCTGTCAATTGTAAAAGCAGGAATTGAAATGGTCTCCTGTTCTCCATCAGGAAGAGATATTGTGCCTCGTTTCTCTGATGAGAAATGCAACTGAATTGAGAATTGAGTTTCTGAAAGATGGAACGTGGACTCTGAAAGCTTTCTCATATTGTATGAGACTAGAATTCGCCTTCGCTCCTCAGAAGATTAATTATACTGATATTTAAACAATATTCTGTTTTACATGAACATTTATGAATATATCAATGAGAATATTATACAATAATCACTGTGCTACTTAAATTATATTAGTCAATATTATTTAATGAAACTAATTCTAATCCCATCTTGTTTGCTAATCTTACTATATTAATGCTGAAAGGAATTTAATATAAAAATAAGATTCTTATAGCCATAAATGATGGAATTAGAATGGAAATTAGCCAAATATCATTGGGTAGAATGTCTTAGCAGTTAAGCAAAATAGAAGCAATTATTTATTCACAGGACAATTTCCTTCCTCTTCATCTCCCGTGTAAAAGGAGCTTCCTTTCGCAATAAGGGAGGAGATAGAAGTGTTTCCTAAAGGGCGATAAAGGAGGACTAATATGGGGAGTTGAGCGGAAAGCGACGCTCTTTTATTCTCGTTAATTGTCTTCTTCTTCCTTAATCCGTCGTTAAGGAATCGAGAATTTGGACTAAAAAACATATCTCTCTCTCTCTCTCTCTCTCTCTCGTCTCTCTCTCTCTCTCTCTCCTCCTTTCCTTCTACGATCTTCACCGTCTATAGATTCTCGCTTCGCCTTTTATCTCGAGAGTATCCTTATCTGCTCCCGGGAATTCACAAAGATATAGTATATCCATCTATGTCTTTAGATACAATTGCAGAATACTTGAATATCTTCTTAATATCTCACCGGTCTAATAGTTTAATGGTCTAAAAGTTTAATGGTTTAAAAGGTCTAGTGTTTTAAATGTTTAATGGTTTAAATGATTAAAGTCCTTATGGTTTAAATGCTTAATGGTTTAATAGTCTAAAGGTTAAATTGTTTAAAAGGTTACTGATTTAAAAAATGTGAAGGTCTAATGGTTTAAAGTTTAATGGTTTAATGGCCTAAAGGTTAATGGGTTTTAAGAAGCTAATGGTTTAAAAAGTAATTGTCGAATTGATTTTAAGGTTTTAGTGTTTTTTATATTTAATGATTTAGAGGTCTAGTGGTTTAAGGGTTACCTCCTGAGCGCCAGAGACTAGGTTTCAAGCCCGTGATCTTATTGGTTTAATACAGAGATGAGAATGGCTGATTCTTCAGCCATCAACAGAGTTTCAAGTCGACTTCGACCCTGGTGTACATGTTCCTGTCGAAGCCCAGGAACCGACGCTAGCAACTCCAGAGAGAGAATAATAATAATAATAATAATAATAATAATAATATAATAATAATATAATAATAATAATAATAACCTTTATTCCAATAATACATTGGGTTTTCTATTTACATCAGGTCATCAACCAAGGTTAGAAAGCGTACATTAAAGCTATTAAAACAATAAAATCATAGTATACCATAACAATATACACACATACATACATATATATATCTATATACATATACACATATACGCACATACATATATATATAACTTGAATTAGGAAAATTGTAACTTTGGTTATAAAACATTGTTTCCTAGAACAATAATTAGTAAATTACTCCACATAAAATATTCTTCATAGATAATGGTATGTCTTAAAAGCGGTTATTGACGTGAGACGTGGCTAATGTCAGGTACGGTTGTTTCCTATAAAACTTATCTACGAAGATTAATTATTGTTTAAAAGATGTTTTCTTAGTTTATTTTTAAAAGATCTTAGGGATTCTTCGTCTTTCAATGAGCCAGGTAAACTATTCCATAACTGTGGACCTTTAGTATTTATTTCCCTTGATCCTATATCGGTATTGGCTCTTCTGGACACTAGATTATTTGCTTGTCTTGTAGTCATCCCTGTCACCGAGTCAACGGTTCTAAAATTATAAAGCAAGTTCGGAAAAAACATATTTTAAAACTTTAAAAACAAAAACACAGACATCAAAAGTGTACTTGTTTTTCAATTTCAACCACCAGTTCTAGTAAAATGGAGATATATGATCATATTTTCTCACTGTACCCATGGCCACCCGATCCGCAAATTTTGAAGTTTTTGTACTCGTTGCATAAGGACGTTTGCTTGTTGAACCCCATATTATATAGCAGTAATGAATTAAACTTTATACTAACGATTGCACTACGATTAGGCGAGTTTCTGGTTCGAATAAATTTTTTAGTCTATTGAGATAAATAAGTGTCCCCATAACTTTTCTGTGCAGTTCATCTATATGTTTTTCGAATGTCATGTGTTTATCGAAGTGCACTCCAAGATTCTTTACGGATTCCATAGGTTCGATGATGGCCCCATTAAAATTGATTTTGATGTTATCCCCGATTTCGGATAGATATTGTCTGGAGCCTAGGAATATACATTGCGTTTTACTTTCATTCAACAATAAGCCATTTATTTGAAAAATACATCTTCACTATGTAAAATCTCCTCAGCTTTGCGTACTAAATCTTCCAAGTTATCGATGTAGCCATCAATTATTATTTGAGTGTCATCCGCATACTGAACAATGAAACAGTCACTTAAAAAATTTCTCAGGTCATTTACATAGATGTTGAATAAAATTGGTTCTAGGATTCAACCTTCAGGTACAAACCAAAACCTACGTTTTTGGGGGTTGAGACAGCATTTTGAGTCTGACAGATTGTACTCGATTAACGTAAATATTCTGTGAACCAGGATGGATCATATAAAGTGTCTGACATTTACCCAGCAAAATTTCATGGTTCACACTATCAAAAGCTTTCGACAGATCGAGAAGTAGTAAAAGGGAAATTTTCTTCTTGTCTATGTTATCGTAGATTTTATCCGATATTTTTAATAGTGCTGTTTACGTTGATAGTTTTGGTCGAAAGCCATGTTGACTGTTAGAAATGAGGTGATTACTTTCTAAGTATTCAGTTAACTGGTTTGATACTATTTTTTCTAATATTTTAGATAAGACCGGGAGTAAAGAAATTGGCCTGTAATTAGAAATTTCGTCTCTATCTCCGTTTTTAAAATAAGGAACAACATGGGGATTTTTCCACGTTTTCTGGGTTGATATTAGTTACGATAGATGTATTAATAATTATAGTAATGTAGAATAAATTATATATAGAGTATCTTTTATAAAACGGAGCGGTATGCCATCGGATCCGTACGCATTTGACTCTTTGAGAGAACTAATGACTAGAATGACAGTATCGCAGTCAACGGTGACGGTTTAAAAGAATATAACTGATTGTTGGGAATGTATTAATTTCATCGGTTTGTGCTCTTCTATTATTCCTGGCCAGTTCTTCTTGCGTTGTTTCATATGTCTTTCTTCCTACATTCGCAAAATACTCATTAAATTTCTCTGCCTTGTCTGTTAAATCTTCATTTTCTATTTGAGATTCTTTGTTAGTATTATTGGGCAGAATTGAACGCACTATTTTCCAGGAAGTACGTAAGTTATTCTTATTACTTTTAAGTTCGTTCCTGTAGTGTTGTTTCATACTGTTATCCATTTCAAATCTAGAATTATTCAAATCTAGTAACGCATAAGTCAGAGCCTTCTGGTTTTCGCTGCGGACATTTTATGTCCAGAATATGAATCTTCATGAAAACCATTTATCATATTCAAGTGACACATCTATCATTTCAACATAGTGGTATTTAAGACCCCTGAATTTCAACCCCAAAAATATAACTATACCGAAGAGAAGTCTTTACCGGATGAATGATAAAAAAAAAAATAATAATTTAGCAAAGACGGTCGCCAATTGAATTCATATGCAAGTAATTTCCTGTCGTTGTTAGACAAGGTTTTTTTTATTAAAAGACTTTATATATAAAGGGAAATGAGATCACTGTGCAACAGATATTCAGGTACATTCTATATGACTCTTGGGAGCTTTTATGGAAACAACGCGTTCATGACATCATAAGAAGGAGTTAAATGGATATTCTATATCATGATCTTTGCCTGATGACTAAACTGTTTCGTATAAATCAGCGTTAAAGTACATATATTTCCCTGTTCTCCATTCATCCTTTATTTTGTTATGTTCTTCACTTTCTTCCGCTATGATTATTCTATTCTGCGTCAGAAAACTTTGATAAGTCAAGGACTATTATCCAGAATGGAAATGAAACATGTGGCCTGAGGTCTAGATGTGAGTGAATAATTTGCATTTTTATTATGATTTTACTGGAAACCTAAATTTGTTTTTAGAGTATATTAATGCCAAAAGTTTGTTGATGGTAAAGTTTGTGTGTTCGAAATCATTCTGGATATAAAATTTAGTTAGCGTCCAGATTAAATGCCTCTTCTCTGTAAAAACCTATCATGATATGACTGCATGAAATTGATATGATTTTATTACACAAATCGACTTCCTTTGAATATTTACACCACTTCATCCTTTTTCTTTTTACGATACGTTCACGGGGAGCTCTTGTGGCAAGAGAAAAGCTTTAGCTTTGGATGGAGAGATCGATTTAGTCCCTCATAAAAAGACCTCGAGATTCATGAGTGCCATTTGGGGCGGGAACGGCCCAGGGTCACGACAGAGACAGACAGACAGACAGACAGAAGAGGGTGAGATGTTATCAACAGCCTTATTCCTGAGTCCTAATTAGTGCTGATGAAATGTTGCCTCTACAAACAATTTCGAAGTCAATTACAGTGAAATGGTACTTACAGTATAACAATTTCTAGGGGAAATGCCTCATTAGCATTCTTCCCCTCTTCCTATCTAATTACAGAGAGAGAGAGAGAGAGAGAGAGATGAGAGAGGATGAGAGAGAGAGAGAGAGAGAGAGAGGATTAATGCATTTTATGACAAGGGAATCCAGAGTCCATTTCGTCTCGTAACATGATCCCCAACAAATAGATTTCATCTGCTTTTCTGACAAATGGCCTGATTCTGTCTTCATCCTCCAGTTGTGTCTCCTTTGGAAAGAGAAATTCTACACTCGGATGAAAACTATGAAATTAGGAATATTGTTGGTCAAGGATTCAATTTCACTCTCTCAACTCTCTCATAGAATTGTATAATATTCTCCTGAAGTCAGGAGGCTTCAAAAACGTATCAGTGTGATTATCTGCCAATTTAAAAAAAATCACGGATTTGTAATCACAAAGTACACAAGAATTGTTATAAATTGTTTAAACAATACTGAGAATAAAGAACAAAATTGTCAATCAGAAACGAGGCAAAGATCCTCCGGGACTATGGTGTCAATAGACCAGACGTGACGTTGATTGACAAAATCAAGAAGAAAGTATCACTCATTGACGTCGCAATACCATGGGACACCAGAGTTGAAGAGAAAGAAAGGGAAAAATGGATAAGAATCAAGACCTGAAAATAGAAATAAGAAGGGTTTGGGATTATGCAAATGGAAATTGTACACATAATCATAGGAACACTAGGAGGTACGATCCTAAGATCCCTGAAAAGGAACCTGGAACAACTAGATGTTTGAAGTCGCCCCAGGACTCATGCAAAAAGAGTGTGATCCTAGAAATAGCACACATAGTAAGAAAAAGTGATGGACTCCTAAGGAGGCAGGATGCAACTCGGAACCCCACACTATAAATACACCCAGTCGAATTGGAGGACTGTGATAGACCAAAAAAAAAAGTATTATTATTATTATTATTATTATTATTATTATTATTATTATTATTATTATTATTATTATTATTATTATTATTATTATTATTATTATTATTTAGAAGGGAAGGTTATTGCATTTGTTAAAGGATTCAGTTCAAGAAAGAGTCAAACGCAAAAATACCAAGAAACGAAATGAAGGAATAATTAATATAAATAAAGTATTGTACTTAGAGTAAACATAAGGGATCTAATAACTGAAGGCAGAGGACTTAAATACTGAATCTAAATCTCAGTATTAATAGAAGGTACAGAGATGACGTCAATACTAATATGGATATATTATCGGAATAACGAAATAAAAATAATAAAGGAATATGGATACATCGATAACAGAGGGAGAGGAAGAAAGGGAAATGAGGAAAAAGAGAACTCGATGCAAAAATTGGGATGCGATAATCAGAGAATGCGATGAAAGGGGACTGATAACGAATGTGGAAAAGGATATTGGAATATCTGGTGATATGGTATCCGATGGTTCGCTGAAATATTATGGGGCTTATATATATGTATATATATATATATATATATATATATATATATATATATATTATATATATATATATATATATATATATATATATATATATATATATATCTATATATATATATATATAATATATATATATATATATATATATATATATATATATATATGATATATATATATATATACACACATATATATATATATATATATATATATATATATATATATATATATATATATATATATACTATTTTTATATATGTATATATATGTAGGCCTAGGGTTTTTATTAATAATATATTGCCTATGGAATGTGGAGAACAGTGAGAAGCGACGACCTGAGAAAGCTGACAATGAGTTTCTATGGATGGCGTGAGATAAAACTGCTTAGTTAGACAAGTCAATGCACGACAGTTTATGAACTCTTCTCAAAGTGCCTTTGTGAAACTGGATGCAACTATTGTTGCGAGGCGTTAACGAACTGTGTGTTCGTATGTGCGTGTGCTTCCTCTTCCGTTAATATGTTGAATACCCAAGTCTATGGGGGATTTTGATAGAGGCGTCTTCGAGAGAAAGGCAAGATGCCGTGGCGCTCGTCCGGGAGTTTTTTATTAAGTGTGCTTAAGTGTCCGGTTGCTTGGGTGAGTGTTGAAGTGTTTTAGCCGAAGGCTGGCTTATTAGTCTACTTGACATTTTTTATGATGATATCCAATATTTAACCTCTGATTGTTAATCTTATGTGTACTTACGGGATGTGTTCTGTGTCTTTGAAAAAGACGGTTCTGGCGGGCAGAACTGGCAATGGAGGGGGGACAAAGAGTTCCCAGATGGGTGTAGACTTTTTGGTGACTAATGGTGACTACCATTACTATCAGACATTTTACTGTTCGGGGTTTTTGAGTTAGTTAAATATTTATTCATTGTTAATAAATGTTTATGTTATGATGCAACTCTCTCATTTTCATTACCTGTTAGAATGGAAAGAAAGAGGTGGAGAGTGGAGAGAGAGAGATTGCTTAGAGAGAGAGAGGTGTCGGTGCTAGAGAGAGAGAGAAAGAGAGAGGCTGTGTGTAATGCTGTGTGTTGTTTTCCTGATGTTTCGTGCTACAACAGCTTACTAATGTAATGCGGGAATCTCCCCATTACAGGATTTGGTGGCTAGCGGTGAAAAAAGTGGTATAAAAGAGTTTTTTCATGCTGGGAACGCCAATGAAGAGATATAGGTGACCAGTTAGAAAATAAAGGGGTTATGGGTTATGGCTTAGCGATAGTTTTCGAATGACAAAGCCTTTGTGGGATTGTGGAAAATTGTTAAATTGTTAGGTCTCGGTTGCTAAGTGAAAAGGGTAGATAAATATCCGTCCATGGGATGGGGGATGAGGGAAGGTTTTTCTAATGGAGTCATCAAATTTGCCCGTACTGAGATTCGCCAGGGTGTGAGTCCGTGAGAGAGTAACTCAGTCTGGTTTGTGAGTGAGAGTTGCCAGGTGCCATCTCGCCGATCGCGTTTGTATTGTGCCGAAGAGATTTACGTATTCTATGCGAATTCAAAGTTCTTTTTGTTCCCATTATGGAGTGGTGAGTGTTAAAATATTGTTTATCGAAGGGGAGGGTTTTTGTTTAAATATTTCAGTGTAATGGGATTGGTTCAAGAGGTCAAAAAATTGTTTTGTCTTTGTCCATAGTAGCAGAAGTGACGTGTTTTCTTTATTTGCGCGTGTTTATAATAGACGTATTCGTCCTTTGTTTAAAATATAGGGTGTATAAAGACTTTTTTTTTTTCATGCATGCGAACTGTGCCTAGATAAGCATATTTGACTTAGAGACAAGAGCGGGCACTGAATTTCACGGGCTCAGCAGATTTCTTGCTTACCGCGCAGAGAGGCGCGTTGCAGGGGAGTATGGCCTGCCTCAAGGAGGGCATTGCGATGGGTACTGAACATCCTCGGGTGATAGTTGCATGGAGGGTACCACTGGCCTCCCTAAGAGGGTATTGCAAGACGGGCACTAGTGTATACCTTGGGAGGGGGTCCTCGACACTGTTTAAGGGGATGTTGGGTACTACTATGCGTCTGCCTCGGGCTGTTCTGTCGCTTGACGGGGGAGTGTCAATGCTCTGGGGGGGAGAAACTTTTTTTTTTTGTTCTCAGTGTAGGTGAACTCCCCCTTTCTTTTTTTTTCTTTGTCGGGCTGTTGAAGACAAGTCTGGCCTTGACAATGAAATGCTAAGATATCAGCTGATTGATTAGTTGGTGAAGTGAAACGCCCGTAGAGTCTTTTTTTTTTTTTTTTTTTTTTTTAGAAAGAGATTTGTTTTTCTCCCTTGGATGAAGAGAAAAGGAAATAAAAAGAGAATTGAAATATATTGTATGGGTGTATGTTTTCTTTGTGCCTTGGAAGACACAAATATATTGGGGAGACACAGATTATTATTATTATTTTTTTTATTGTGTTGGAGGGATTACTTTGAAAATGGTGCCGAGTGGTGATGTATGGTGTTATATGCTGGAGAAATTGTGTGTCATAAGGTTCAGCATTACTGTTGTATGCTATTTGAATTTTACCCTTACTTGAGATCTTTGCAAGAGAATTATTGCTATGGAGAGTTATTATTATTGTTAATATTATTATACTGAGATGTGTCACGGGTGGGTTGCTTAAGTATAATTATCATTACGGGAGACTTGTTTTACGAGAGATTTGAGATATTTCATGGGAGATTAGTTGATTATTATTACAGATAATCATTCAAGGAGAATTATTACGATGAATTAATGGGAGAAGTCTTGTCTTAGTTATTTGTTGAGTTTTTGTAACCTTGGAGAATATTTCAGTCATTCATGAGGGATGAGTTTTGCTGAATCTTAATGAATCTGGCTGAATCTTGGTGAATTGTGTTGAATCTTGCTGAACTTTTGCTGAGTTTTGTGCTGAATTTTTGGAGAATGGACAAGCATTGAGATTGGTGATGTTTTTTTTAATACTGATACTGGTGATTTTGATGATAGCAAATTTGGTGATTTTGTGATAGTGATACTTCTGATACTGATTTTTGTATAACTAATATGTGGGCGTTTTAATGCTATCAAGGGTGGTAAAATCTTTTTTTTTAATTTGGGTGGAACTAACAACACATTATTTTATTTTTTTTTCTTTTTTTATGAGTTCAGCAGATAATTGCTTGACATCTAGTGAGTTACGAGAGGTAGTTGACAGTGCCGTTGATTTTTTTTTGTCTTTCTCCTTTTTGGAAATTAGCCATCGCTGACACAAGTCTTTACCAAGGGTGAATTTGAATTTATTTTTTCTCTCCAGTTTGGGGGGGCGGGTTGGAACAAATTTAATTTTTTTTTTTTTTTTAAACAAAATATCTCAGTTCGTGACTTAGAGTCATTGTTCGGGAACGTGTTTATGTTTTAGCTATTTGATGCTATAGAGAAATATATGGGAGAATTTTTGCACTGTTTTGAATGCATACGTAATGGCACTACATTTTTTCTCTGGATATTTATGTTCCAGAAATTGTGAGTTTTCTTGCACAATACATTTGTTGTATTTGTGACAACTTTGTGAGAGATAGGAAACTTGGTTAAGTTTTCTAGTGGCCTATGTCGTAGTGCACATGGAGAAGTCTTGGCAATAAGACACTGTGAATTTGGAGTTCTCTTGAATTGTGGCACATTGGTGATTTTTCTAGAATTTTCTAGACAGTTTTTATTTGCCGACTTTTTGCCCTTTTTAGCAATTATGCTAAATGGAGAGAGTTTTATAGTTTTAGACTATAACATTGAGTTATTCTCTGGAGATTGGAGTTATAATTGAGATACATTATTTGGAGTTATAATTGGAGGTATATATTATTTTGGAGTTATGATTTGAGATATAATATATTGGAGATATATTTTTGGCCATTTTTGATGTTTGCCAATAATGGTGATGAGAGCTATGTTTAGTTCAATTATTTTGCAGCCATTTTTATTGCAAATGGAGACACATATTTGGAGATATATGGGGCAATATTTTGTGAGTGTGTGATTAGATACCTTGAGTGCACATTTTTTTTGGAGATGGGATTTCATTTTTTTTTATATTCTTTTTGGGGAGATATATTTTTTGGAGCCTTATTTTATTCCACATGGAGTATTGGGGAAATAGAGGTAAATATTTTGTATTTGCCGAAATAGAGGTGATTATTCTTTATAACTGGAGTGATGTCTTTTTTTTATTAACATGGGGCTATTGGAGAAATAAGAGAGGAAATATAAGGGGGTTGGTTATTAACCCAAATGGAGGAAATATTTTTATAAGAACCGGAGTGGTGTTATTATTAATATGGTGAAATATATGGAGTTGGAATTAATCTTTGGCGGGTGACCCTTTTTTTTGTGGTTATGGGAGTTTTTTCGAGAAAAGAGAAGATTTCTATGGTTCTTTCTTTTTGGTTTCGTGACTATTTAGAGGCAAGTGGCATTTCTGCATTACGAGTCCTATGGAGATGTGTGCATTTTTTATGTTCACAAGTGTGTTATTTTGGAGGCATATAATTGGGCAAAGTCATGTTGAGAGAATAAGTCTTTGTGACAAATTTTTTTAACACATTAGTCATATCCTGGAGTAATTCTGTGAAATGTCTGTTAGACCTTTTTTCTTTGAGATCATGAGTTTTCCAAACTTGTGTGTCTGACTCTACAATTTTTGTGCTGCTGTTCGAGCATACTACGCAGGTGAATTTTTCTGCTGACAAGCGATGTGATGAGCCGTGTGCTGACTCTTTTCCTCTGGTGATGATTGATCAGAATTTTCGCAATATCTGGAAATGTTGACAATAGCATTTCACGAAAGCGCATGGGTAAGATTTTGCTTTCTGGCAAATTCCGTGGCTTTACATGGAGCATTTCTTGGGGAAAATGCAGGGGTTTATGCATGTTATGCATATTATACATGTATTGTGTATTTTGTGACTGGGGAAGCTTATTTGTGATTATCCTTTTTTTGTATTATTTTTCTTCCTTTTCCTACGAGAGATATGATTGAGGGATTGAGTTTAAATGGCATTTTTTTTTATCGGGAGATGTAGTTTTTTCGGGAGTTGTTACTTACGTAAATGGGAGTTTGACATTAATTTCATTGTGATTAATTGTATGAGCAGTAAAGGGGTTTTTTGCTGTTAAAACATTTGGATATTTTTGCTGATTTTGATGGGTTGTTTGGATTTCAAAGCTTGAGAGAACATTTTTTGGGTCTGGGTGTGTTACGTGATTCTTTTTTTTTCCTTGGGCTCGTTACGATTTTATCTTTTTTTTACTTATGATGACATTCGAGTTTTGAAATGTGAGTGCAGAATTCCGTGGAGTTGCTGGGATTTCTGAGTTGTGTGTGTGCTGATGTGTGAGTTTGGAGAATTGAGTTGGAGAACTTGATGTTTTTTTTTTCCTTTGAGAGTTGTGATAATGACTTATGATTTTAGTAGTCATATCAAAGGGGAGTTAATTGGGAGACGTTCAGTTAGTATTTCTGACTTTTTGATCATTGTTTGATAGAAGTAGTATGTCTGGGTTAATTTTCTTAGATTGACCAAAGACTTGACTGACATACTAACACACCAAAAAAGTCATTTCCCGACGCCAGCAAGACGTCCACCAGCCGTGCAGAGAGGTTGCTGCCGTTTTTGGTGATTACGAGAGTTTCCACGTGGGTGATCGCGAGAATTCTACAGCGTGTCTTTTGGGGATCTGCAGAAGTACGTGAGAAGTCGTCTACAATGAGGGAGGCATTCCGTCTTCCTACAGTCTACTGTCTGTGCAGCTAGTTGCAGACAAGCAAGAGGGATATTCAAGAATCCCGAGAATGCAGAAAAATGAGATAAAAATTCTAGTGCTATTTGGATATATATATATATATAGTATATATATATATATATATATATATATATATATATATAGTATATATATATATATATATATATATATTTATATATATATATATATATATATATATATTATATATATATTATACTATATATATATATATATTATATATATATATATTATATATATATATATATATATATTATATATATCTATATATATATATATATAATACATTTATATATATAGTATATCTATATATATATATATATATATATATATATATATATATATATATATATATATATATATATATATATATATATATATTATAATATATATATATATATATATATATATATATATATATATATAATATATTATATATATAAATATATATATATATATATATATATATATATATATATAATATATATATATATATATATATATATATATATCTATATATATATATATATATATATATATACATATGTATGCATTACGTAATGTAAAACATACTTTGTGTTGACTGAACATAAAATATTTATCTAAATTTTTTGGGATAACATCACAGACCTCCAAACAAAGAATAATACCTTCCACTTAAGGTTCGAATTATCGCCCCCCCCCCTCCCACCCCAGACAATCCCCAAGCCCTTGATTTTTTTCCCTCTTATTTGAGAAATAAGTCCCCATGTAAAATATAATCAAACTAAAAAACTAAAAATAAAGTTTAAAGTCCACCATTTCGCAAACCTTGAATTCCCAAGACGGTGGAGGAGCTTTGCAAATTACATGAGTTACCCAAAGTTATGCACCCCTGATGTGGGCCACGAAAGGTTTTATGTAAGACCTCCTGTGAATGTGACGCTGAAAATAAAAATAAATATTAAAATGAATAGTTGGAGGCTCTTTTGTGCTCACGGTTAAACAGAAGGTTTACTCAGTAAAACGGAAATGGCTACAAATACATATATATATATATATATATATATATATATATATCTATATATATATATATATATATATATATCTATATATATATATATATATATATATATATATATATATGAGGAATTATACGAAGCATCGAGGTTTTCTGGGATAAAGGATTTTATTCAGCAGTTTTAGTGTGAATGCGGCAGTCTCTCTCTCTCTCTCTCTCTCTCTCTCTCTCTCTCATTACATACACATACAAGCACCATGATATTTCAGCGCATCGTCTGTTACCGATATCACCAGATATTCCAATATTCTTTCCAAGTCAGTTATCAGTCTTCCCTTCATCTCCTTCGCTCTTGATTATCGCATGCCCCATTTTTTATTCTCTTTCCCTCACTTCCTCCTCTTCTTACTCTTTCTCTGTTATCGACATATACGTATTCTTTGCAGTTATTATTTTCTACTTAGTTATTCCTTTCCAATAATACATCCATGTCATTCCTGACGTGACCTCTGTACCTTATATTAATATTCACATTAAATTCTGTATTTAAATCTTCAACCACCAATCGTTTGACTTCTAATGTTGATTCTGATTACAATATACTATTTATACTATTTATGCCTTCATTTCGTCTTCTTGTTATATCCTACGGGCTTCCATAGAAGAGTCCATGCTGGCATAAAGCCAACCAACAGTATAACGAATTTTGTAATGCTTTTTCTAAGTATATTCACAAGATATATAAAGAAAAAGATACATTAAACTAAGGTGAAAAGAAACATTCACCCTCATATACCAAGTGACAGACAGTTCCAAAAACATTTCTGATACCGTATTACCCCCCAACCCCACCCCCCTCACCCCTTTTCATTTATGACACGGTCATCGGAAAATACTTTGATTCTCTTGCAAAGTCAATTCATCTGGACTGTCGATGACAAAATTAGGGTGGGCGATGACCCATCTCCGTGTCCAATATGACGGAAAAGGGGTGCCTAATTGTAAAAGATTTTATAGGATCTATGAAAAAAAAATG
Organism: Macrobrachium nipponense; assembly: GCF_015104395.2. Lineage (NCBI taxonomy): Eukaryota > Metazoa > Arthropoda > Malacostraca > Decapoda > Palaemonidae > Macrobrachium > Macrobrachium nipponense. The sequence goes on from NC_061095.1 coordinate 65,767,524, forward strand.
TGTGTGAGAAAAGCCTGTTGATTTTGAGGAAATAGATTGGAAGGTAGTTGAATTGCATAACAAAATGTCAAATTAGGAAAAATTTATCATATTTTTTACTGCACATTGAATATCAAAAAGTAGAATGGATTAAAATTAAGACTTTGTGGAATTATATGATTCAATGAAAAGGATTTTTTGTTTTGGTTTGAATGATAAAGCTGTTTATTTTGAGGAAACAGACTAAAAGGTAGTTGAATTGCATAGCCAAAAGTCAAGCTGGATGGAATAATTGCTGTTTTGAATCAAATGTTTCTAATCTAAAATTACAGGGAATTAAAATCAAGAGTTGGAGAATAATAAACAAAAACTACCCATGTACAAAAGTTACCCATGGCCAACAGAGCACAAATGTTCCACGGCCATCTGCTGACATATTTGATATCATTGTCAATATTGATACCGGATGAAACTATTTGTTTTTACTGAAAAGTCCTTTTGCCTGAATTGAGCATAATGGCGTCGATGGATGTAAACACCTGTCATGGCTACCAACTTTTGTTTGAGGGGAAAATAGCATTAAAATTATTATTATGGTTTGGGATCCATGAAGCTGCATTTGCATCTGCAAACGCATCAATAATATTTATAGCTGTGTTATTCTGCTTGTTCATTATTTCATTTCATTTTGACGTTTCAAGTATCGTAAAGTCATTCAATTTATGAAAACATTCAAACGAACACACACATAGCAAACATTTGTTCATACATACATACACACATATGATCGGATATATATATATATATATATATATATATATATATATATATATATATATATATATATATATATATATATATATATATATATATATATATATATATATATATGCAGTTTATCAAACTCACCTTTATAGAAAATAAGTGTGGAAGTTGTACATGATTTAAAACGACCATTGAGATGGATTGCTTATTTAGTACAAATGGCGTAAGAAGAATGATTGAAATGATGATATTAAATTTAACTATTTACTTAGTTGTTTATTTATATAATTATTTATTTATAAAAGAATCGCATTAGAAAGTAAAACCAACATAGAATCTACAGAATCTCTACGAACTCCTTAGAACCTTCAAGTGTCCTCTAGAAAATAAAATTACTTGAGGAAACGGAGAAAGATTCAGTCCTCGACGATATTTATATAATAACAGCTCCAAGACACCCTCCGCCTCGCCCTCCTCATCCCTCATCATTATACTCCAACTCTTGGGAATTTCTTCCATAGAAGGTGAAAAGAAAGTTCGTCATTTTCTGTCCGAAGTCCTTCGAGATCTCGGTTGGTGTAACGAAGACATTTTTCTCCTTATTTTTTATTTTTTTTTATTTTTTATGGAAACTTTCTCCCGAGAGGATTTAGTTCTGGAGCATCAAGACTATTGTTCCTGGAAGAGGAAATCGAGTTTGATCAAACCTTCAGAAAGTTAAAGAAAATAAGTTCTATTTTTATTATCATTGTGATAATAATTATTTTGATTATATTTTAGTCTGGACGTTATATTATTCATTACAGCAAAAGGGGAATTTCATCGGTTCCTCAGAAATGCGAAGGAAATAAGAGTCAGGATTTATTCTCATTATTATTTGGAGTCTTTTGAGGAGAAACTTTATCTAAACCTTCTCCCTCATATACACTGGGGGAGTGGGTGATAGGAGTAGTTAGGGGGAGTGAATAGGAGTTTGGGAGTAATTGGGGGAGTGGATGATAGTAGTTGCTGGGAGTGTAAGGGAGTAGTTGGAAGAGGGCATCGGAGTAGTTTGGGAGTAGATGTGGGTAGTTGCTGGGAGTGTATGGGAGTAGTTGGGAGACTGAATGGGAGTAGATTGGAGTAGTTGTTGGGGGTGTAGGAGAATAGATGGGAGTAGCTGGGAGAGTGAATGGGAGTAATTGGGGATTAGTTGGGGGAGTGAATGGGAGTAATTGTGTGGAGTGGATAGGTATGTATGGAAGTTGGGAGTTATTGGGGAGTGAATGGGAGTAGTTGGATGAATAGAAGGGAGTAGTTAAGGGAGTAGATAGCAGTATCCAGTCAATCCAAAAGACCGAAATATTTGTGTTATTTCTCTTCTGGAAACATCTGTGACAGGAGACGTCTCCTGGAAGTAATAAAAATAAATGACAATCCGAAGAGCGAGATTAAGGTTTTGAAAATGAAAATTGATATATATATATTTTTCATTCGGTATTTCTTAGACTGTACAAACCAACATTTATGTATATTATATATAATATATAAGTGTGTGTGTGTTTGCATAGCAAGAACCATCATGGAAGGTTATCGAAACTCGTGAAATTATTCTTACAAAATATTCGACAATCCATCATTATCAAGGGAAAGGATTCCCAGGAAGGACGAGAAATACACGAAACTTAAAACAAGAAAACCCCTAATCCCCAAAGAAAGGACGCAAATCCTAAGTAATCCCTGAGAATGATAAATTAGCTTTTTATCTATTATACTTTAATTATTATTTCTATCACCAGTGTCTCCAGCCATCATTAATAACAAACAGTTCTAAAGAAATTCGTCCGTAAAGGAATTTAAATTCATAAAACACAAAAACACACAAAATTCAAATACATATAACTAACACACGTTCTAACATTTCATCTCCGTTGGGTTGGTGAGGCCGTAGGCCCACACCAGGCTCTCTACACCCCTTCAACCTAATCTCAGGGCGAGATTGAGACAAAGCCGACTTCACCTAAACCACCAAAGCGAGAACCGAGTGGAAGTGCAGCCGTCGGCGTCAGGTCTTATGAAGTAGGAGCGAGAATCAAGGTGTTATATATACGGGCCCCGGGTGGAGAGCTCTTGCCCGATAAAATCCCCAGATACACAGTTGTAGTTTCTTGCCTCAGAAGTTTATGGCGGCTTCTATTGTGACTGAGTTTACGGTTGTGTTGTTGTAAAGCTGTCGAAGGAAATCTGGTGGGGCTCAGCCTTCTTTCATTAAGGAAGAAAGAGGAAGTTGCTTCGATTTTGAATAAAAAAAAAAAAAAAAAAAAAAAAAGAGTAGAAAATGCAAGCAAGTTTTCTGTACAGCGTACAATGCTGTATGAAACTTTCAGCCACGGCCCATGAAACTCTCAGCCGGACGTGATGGTATGCGTTGCTGCGTTGTCAAACGCACGATGATGGCTAGAGTTAGTCTTGAATAGAATAAAACCTACTGAGGCTGGAGGGCTGCAATTTGGTACGGGTGATGATTGGAGGGTGGATGATCAACAGACAAGTAGCCATCTTAGTGGTTGTCTTTACAGAAAGTTACAAAAGAAACACAAAAAGGGAAAAATTTATTTTTGAGGATGATGACTCGGAATCCACAATAAAAAAAACATCATGTGAATAGGTTTAATCCCAAAAGGATTATTGACAACCGTGAGCAGAGGACAAGACATTTCATGAATCGTGAAACTGACAAAATACTGAGAAGATTCTCATACGTGAATAACCTCAAGTCAAACTTCATGTTTTTAAAAGTAAGTACTTAATGGCCACTTGATAAAGAGTGTGACATAAGTACGAGTGTCTCTGCAAAGTCAGGAGATTTAATTCTGCCTTCGACTGTGCCCACTAACTAGCTCAGCTGTTATGACTCATTATAAGTTCCTCGCTTAATTAAGGGTTCTGGGAGATATTTTAAATTCGGACAGGTATGGGGTCAACAAGAGCCTTCAGAATATCAAGAATCATGCTTTGAAGGTTTTCCCCAGAGTGTCACCTGTTCAACAACCTTGTCAAGTTTTATAAGGAATATTCCTTTTAAATACCTTCCACTCTCTCTCTCTCTCTCTCTCCTCTCTCTCTCTCTCTCTCTCTCTCTCTCTCTCTCTCTCTCTCTCTCTCTCACATAGCTTGAAACATCAGGCCATTCCAGGGCGACTGGTGGAGGAAATAAGGAGAAAAGTGACTCCATCTATTGAGGTGAATGACTCCCTCACCAAGTTATACTGGAAGGAAATGAAGGGTCCATCACCCTTCCCCCTACAAAGAGTTAACACCACCACATTGCCTAGTTAAGGAACCCGGATGTGGGATCGCGAAATGTCGTCTTTCCCTGGCGACTGTAATGGAATTTTATTTTGCCTTTTGTTATATTTCAGCAACAATTTCATTATACCAGAAAGTAAATATATGTGCGAATGAATTTATATTTGTACATATAATAACATAAACATTATCAAGAACAAGATAATATTTATGAAGGTAGAAAAAGCATTAAAGTTAAAAGTGAACCAGTTGAAAATATTGATAGAAAACAATGCTATGGTGACAATGAAAGATAATTTAATATAAATATTGAAAAATTAACACTGATAATAACTGGCCTTTTCTCAACAATGACATATTTATCATATGTAGTGATCATATAATTGAAAGGAACCAACAAAACTTGAGAATACTGAAAGAAACAATGCCATAGTGACAATGAAGTTGATGAAATAGAAATATTGTAAAACTGACGTTGATAATAATTTATGATATACAGTAATAACCATAAGTGAAAGGGAACAAATAAAACAAACTGACAAATAATAATTGAAATACAATAAAAAATAGAGACGCTGTTGATTATCCTTGAAAGTTCTCAGAGGGAATATAGCCAGCCTGGAAAAGTTATATGGGTTGTGGACCCCTTGGTATATAACAACAAAGCATTTTACATCTAAAAAAGCCATACTCATAAACCAGGAATGTTCAGTTCCATATTGTGTGAACAAATAAAGCAGGTATTAGACAATATTAGGAGATTTGATGCTTTTTAATGAAAATTCCCCGGGCCAGAGTTAACCCCACGAACGAACGAGAAACCTGGAGTGGAAACTTGAGGGTTCTCAGTCCGTAACCCAAAGAATATGATAACTATTAGTTATATTATTGCCAGAAGATGCCTTCCCTTACACTAACATCTCAGCCAGTAACGCCTTTACTGCAAACTGTGCAAGTTGAACGAATCCAGATCTTTGAACGCGAGAAAAATGGTTCCCTCGTGTGTGAAAGGTCGTCTCAGGAATGTGTGTGTGTGAGAGAGAGAGAGAGAGAGAGGAGAGAGAGAGAGAGAGAGAGACCATGCACTCTTGATTGGATTCTCTGTCTCCCCCATTTGCATAGGGGTCATTTGAATGACATCGCCCGAGCAATGCCCCCCCCCCCCCCCCCCCCCCCCCCCCCCCCCCCCCCCCCCCCCCCCCCCCCCCCCCCCCCCACACCCTCTCTCTCTCTCTCTCTCTCTCTCTCTCTCTCTCTCATATACTTTATAGTACCGACTGAAGAAAGCGATTGGTTCATGAGATGTCTTTCACGCGTTGTATGTTTGAGATTTTCCTTTTATTTGTTTCATGAATCACATTGCTTCCTGAGGTATTGTTATACCTTCAGGTTAAACGTGGAATACAACCAAAGCTACCAGATTCCTATTGTTCCCATTCCCAAAAGCTGTAAATATTCCAGTGTGAATCCTGAATGCCTGAATGCTTTTTTATAATTCTTTCTGATAGCTCTGGGAGTTTGAGCGTTCATCAGACCTCACAAGGAAGATGGAATGAAACTTGCAATAAACAATGGTTTCGTAACGAGAAGGAATATTGGTAAAGAATGACCGATATCCTTCACAAGATATACAGCATGGCAATAGTGCTAAGAATATGCAATTTGCTAAAGACTATGCAATGCAATTTGCTAAAGACTTTGCAAAAGAACCATTAGACCGAGTCAGAACCAGAATTGCATAAAATTTGCAGAATATCAACTTTCACGCCATTATCTCACAAAAGAAAGTATCTCAATCCCATCAAAGAGGCTGCACAGCTGATAAAGACTAATTTGCAAAAGAGCCCAGCACTTAACCCCTGACCCAAACCCTCCTGGGAAAGGGATTAAGGTCCACCACGAAGTTTTGGGGGAAGAAAGAATTCTTGACTTTTATGCAAAGCTCAGCACCCACTTTATATTATAACTTTGTTAAGAGGAAACTTAGAAAATACTTAGAATATGAGATGAGCAGAATATTTATGATAAAAAGTTGAAGCTAGGGGAAATTAAAGATAAATTTTAATAATGTTATTCACCTGAAAGAAGGTAGCTACACGTTAGTCTAGTCGAGTCTAAAATTAGAACATGCACAGTTCCTAGACTTTCAAGTCTTCATCTGACATGTCTCAGAGACTGAAGAGAAATGAATCACTTGGAGATTGAAATCAAAGAGTTTGGTCGGTAGAATGTCAGTCAGTCAACACAGTATCAAGTCCAATATGCAAATCCCTCTTTCACAGTCACCTTCCCCCAACCTTCGCCAAAACACAATTAAGTAATTGAAGATCAACAAGTTAATCTCTCGTCAATTACCAAAATAAATATGGGAGGCAAGGAGCTTTACAGTTTGTTCAATCAATATAAAAAGATAT
>NC_061095.1:65776469-65783969 GCF_015104395.2 Macrobrachium nipponense
ACTAGATGGTTGGTTTGTCGCTGTTTATATTCAACTCTCATTTCTTACACAAGTTTTAGTTAATTTTATTTGAAATAAAACCAACTTTACGAGAAAATAGCAATTACATTCTGCAAATACAAAAATTACATTTCAATTGCAAAGAAGCGAGGATAAACATAATTTTCGTGGCTGGCTGAAATTTTATTTGTTCTCCAGGACTAATTAAGGCAAATTAGTACTCACCAAAACGAACTTAGTCGGTAATTCGGGGCTTTTACTGTCGCGCTGGTGGTCTGGATAAAATATTAAGTATTCTGTTTTTGGACTCATTCTGTTGCCTACTGACGTGATAATTTTGTGGTAGTCTGTTGTATAATTTTGTGATTGCCATATTTTCTGGCTTTTAGGCTGTGTTTTGTTTGTCGTGTATTTAAGTATATGTATGTATGTATACTATATATTTATTTATATACATGTGTGTGTATATAGTATATGTATATATATATATTATATATATATTATACTATATATATATATATATATATATATAATATATATATATATATATATCATATATATATATATATATATATATATATATATATATACGTATATATATATATATATAATATATATATATATATATTATATATTATATATATATATATATATATATATAAAAACTGGAAGCAATGTCAAATGACCTGAGACGCCCCAATAATCTTGTGCGGCTTGAAGGAAGATGCAGCTGTGCTTTGGAAACCGAGATTTCCCGTATCATAAACTTCAAAAATATCTAGATAGTATGAATGTAGTATACTCTCTTGACCATGACATATTCCTTAGCTGCAAAATCTGAATACGATCATGAATAACCAAACTGAAATGATGACTGACTTCATTTTTATGTAGCTCTATAATTCTAATTTGGTCTTATTGCAGAATAATTATTGGTATTAATTCCCACGTTGACAGAAAAAATAATTTCCCTTTATTCAAGCGTTTCAATATTGCACTGGAACGTCAGTGTTTTTGACGTACATAGTAGTCTAGCTTTAACATCCAATTAAAATAGAGAGAGTCAAGTAGCTACAAATATGTATCTAAGTTCCAGTTCATATCGAAATTGTTTTCCTCAGTTGAGGGAGAGAGAGAGAGAGAGAGACCCAGTCCATTATCAAGTGGCTCTTTTGGGTCTCCGGAGGCATAAATAAATAAACTCAGCATTTTATCTCTCTCTCGGAAGGAAGCATTTTTCGATCATAACCTGGAGCTTCTCAAGGAGGAAATTCAAAGACAGAAGGAGAAGTGATAACGATCTCTCTCTCTCTCTCTCTCTCTCTCTCTCTCTCTCTCTCTCTCTTTCTTGACTTCTTATTCTCACTAACGAAAGATGGAAATCTTTGGGAGTCGTAAATTTCAAAATACTTTAGACTTTTTCGCAGAATATATTTCCACACTCATATTTCTTTTTACGTTGAATGCATGAACAAAGGTTCGGATAACAGTGAATCTATCTTTTACAAGGATCCATATATATATATATATATATATATATATATATATATATATATATATATATATATATATATATATATATATATATATATAATATATATATATATATATATAATATTGTTTTAGTAAAAATTATTATTGCTACATTAATTTTATAGAGGTTTTTGTCTATTTTCTAACTGTGGTTTTCTCATAGTTGCTTAAACTGGTGAGCAACGCACCGAAAGTTGGCATTGTCGAAAATCAGGAAACAATCAATGTCAATTTATTACAACGCCTGCGGCGTTAGTTAAATTTAAAATTCAATCTGAATTTCATACAAACGAGCAGTCTACTGTATGAATTACTGGACCATTCACATATTTATAAAATTACATACGTAATTACTTCCGTTCATCATCGAACATACCAATTTCCATATCATTAACATCGTTTCCTAAAATCTTGAATTTAAGGTCGCCGGGATTTTGGAACACGAAGGAAAACCATCAGATATTAAACGGGAGATGTTTACATCGTCCATTTACTTCACAGGGTCATCAATAAACCTTGTTTGCTCTAACTTCAATGTTTGCCTCTCTCTCTCTCTCTCTCTCTCTCTCTCTCTCTCTCTCTCTCTCCAGCTAAACAGAACATCGCTGGTACAGGGAATTATTCACTGAGGAAATATTACAAGTCTTCTGATATTTACTTCTCGCTTTCGTTTGCAGATTCAAATCTCCCTTCTCTCCAACTATTATTCAATATCTCTTTTGTTGATTTAGGTGCTTTCTCTTCCCATTCTCGTCTACTTGCTCTCGGTATTCGTCAGCTATGGTAGAAGGGAGAGCTTTCAGTTGTTCCTAGAAGCTTCCTGGAAGTCTAAACAGGAATCATGAATCATGAACAAAGATTACTAATATTTCCCGTCATTAATTGATGCAGGAATTCTGTCCCCCATCTTTGAGCATTGCGAATGAATATTTATTGCTTCCTGGAGCTTCTGAATTAATGATTTTTATTGAGAATCAATTCCTTCTTCGGTAGGTCTAAGACCTAGATCTAAGACTTATAATTCTCTCTCTATTTTATTGCAGCCTTGATATAAGTTGGCGAGCTGCAAGTTTCGAAAAATTAAAGTTGGCTTCTGATTTTAAATGATTCATTAGCTATGCATATTGACATCTCATTTAGTCCCGACATAAAAATCACAACGACTAATTTTGATAAAAAAAAGGAAAAAAAAATTAATTTTCAATTTCAGAAGCAACGAACCTTTGGCTCGACTCAGCCACGATCCAGTTTCCAATTCCGCGACGAAATAGAAAAGGAAACCAATAATCATTACGGATAAAGCAAACGTCCCAAATACCTTCTGAGGCCAAGAAGGCTCCAAGTGGAAGGAGCAGAATAATCACACTTTATGAGGCCTTGAATCGTCCTCCTCCTCCTCAGAGCATTTGAAGTTTTATGTTAATTATTATTAAAAGGTTTTTTATCTCCTCGAACTCTCAGCCCCAAAGGTAGAGAGGAAACTCAATGGGCGCCTCACTCGGAGGAAAGGAGCTGAGGAAATTCTTTCCTCCGGAGGACAAAAGGACCTTTTGTGTTGTCCCCAAATGTCAAGACTTTCCCGAGGATTGGAGCGAAGTGGAATATGCAAATTGAATTACGATCGTTCTTTTCATAAGAAGCTTTATCAAAGCCAAGAAACATATTATGCAATATTTATATTACCCCTTTCCTGAATTAATGACGATATTACTTATTACTTGAAAGTGTGTTGTGTTCTCTGAATAGTGAATTCAATAGTGAAGGTTATTACAATTTGTGATATATAGCTGGTGTTACTAAGTTCATACGTAACCTCCGCTGATCCATATTCCTGCGCCTTAATTATAAATCTGACAAAGAATATTTGTCCAACTTCAGTAAAATGACGAGGCTTTTATATCCCCTTCATCAGTTAATAAAGCTTCACACTACAAATATTTCCTCCCGGAGAGAGAGCATTATTCCTTCGCCTTTGGCAGAGGAATTCGTTCTTCTGTTATTAAATGCCTGCCATAAGTTCTCTGTCACTTGAAAAGCGATGGCATTCCTTCATAGAAATATAAATGAAAAAGATTGAAAAATATCTTAGTACGCAGAAAGATTTGGATATGGCCCAAAAAAAAAAGTGTTGTTGTTAGTTCATGAAGATGAAATTAAAGAAAATTAATGCTAAGCAATCTGTCCTCCACATAAAATGCCCCCTTTCCCCAAAAGTGACATTCCTATCTCTCCCATCATTTAAACACTTGTTACTAGACACAAGACCCACCTATGGGACAATTTCCGTCAAAATCCACACGTAACATTTTGCGTAATCTCAGTAAGGAACAGACAGACATAGCAACCAAGTAGACAAAGACACAAGCACAAAAGCAAGCAAAGGAGGACAACGGGAAAAACAACACACAGAGCTTTTGAAGGCACCCCCCCCCCCCCCGCCCCCTTCCGTTGTTTTATTCATCCTAAGGATGTTTTCTTCCTGTGCCTTGCATTCCCGTTTTTCTCAAGAGATAACATCTTTTATCTTTTATATAAGAACCCAGTTTACTAAGAACAATTCACAGCGATATATTTGTTTGAATGTATATTACATACACAATAAATATATGTAATATATATTTTGTTATATATATATATATATAATATATATATATATATATATATATATATATATATATATATATATATATATATATATATATATATGTGTGTGTGTGTGTGTGTGTGTGTGTGTGTGTGTGTGTGTGTGTGTGTGTGTTAGGCAAACAGTGTGAAAGACAGACAGTACACACAAAACGGCTGAGCTAAACCAAAGGAGGAAGAAACCAAGAGAAGAGACGACGACCATTAATTGTATCTCCAATGACCGAGACGAATCATGATCATCCTTTTTATTCTTGTCTTAATGATTAACGACGGAAGAAGCAAAAATGGATCTCTTCTTTTTCGTCTCTCGTTACATTCTCTATTTCACTTGATCGTCAAGACGAGTTACTTAGTTCTGATGATTCCTTTGTGTGGGAATCAAGGGAAGGTGGAAGTGGTTTCTTCAGTTCTCAGCCGAAATTCAACTTGAAAATAATGGCAGAGATACTTTTAGGTAAATCTCATTTCCTCTCTGAGAAAATGAAATGCACTGGAAGGAATTTAATAACAGGGATGAAATGTATAAAATTATTTCACTAACTGACACCAACACAAGCAATTTCTATATAGATATATAAATGACCCAGACGGCCTTATGCCAGCAACAGGTTCCTTACCCTAAGGCGAACCTTTACATACAGGACGACTAAACCATTAGGATGCCTAATGTAGACATCCGAACTCTTCCTAAATCAACAAGGACCAGATAATGGACGATAAATACATTAACATCTTCGTAGTAGCAGCATAAAAGGTCGAAATCAAAGAGATATATCATAGAATTGTCAGCCTGACGAACAACATCACTTCCAGTTCCAGAGGCCCTTCACTCCTCCTCACGCCGTTGGACTGTTTTCAGAGCAGTTCTTAAACTGAAAAGAAAAAGGGCCAGAAATACAATTAGGAGGTTTAGGAGGGAACAGATGTCTCTCTCTCTCTCTCTCTCTCTCTCTCTCTCTCCTTTTGTCACTAACTCGATTGGACTTGAGGATCGTTCAATTAAATTGCGCCTGGGAATTGCATTTTCGAGGTAGAAAAGAAAGGAAGAGAGAAATTGCAAAGCTTTCTCAGTTCATCACAAGAGGGTGTTTGATCATCGTCCAGGTCTCTCTCTCTCTCTCTCTCTCTCTCTCTCTCTCTCTCTCTCTCTCTCTCTCTTTCTCTCATCAGCAAGGGGATAGATTGCCTTAAAGAACCCATATATATATGTATATGTATTATATATATATATATATATATATATATATATATATATATATATATATATATATATATATATATATATATATACCTTAAAGGCACCAGCAACAGTCTATAATATTAAATAATCGGGTTGATATCCTTAGCTCTTGCTGGTTAGAGACAGATGCAAAACACTGGATTCCTCGAAGATGCTGAAATGAAAAAAACAAATAGGAAAGCTTACTGGCGCACAATTGGGGCCAGTGACGCACTTCGAAGATCACGAGTTTCATGTATGTAGCGTGCATGCCTCTTGTTTGTGTGTTCGTAATGAACAGAAAATGACATATAATCTAGGGGTAAAGTTGCAAGAGGGGACTCACTGAATTTGATTGATAGTGTGTGGAACACGCCACAGAAGAGGTGTTGCAGGTCCGTCAGACAAGGTACTGTAGAACAAGAAACTTTGAAAAGTTAACATTTAAAGTGACAATTACTTGAGTTCTAGAGAAAGGGAAGTGAGGTTCGGCACCCATCTTTTTTGACGAACTTTAATGTTCTATGGTGTCATAATTATGGTCTCTTTATTTCAGAAGGACTCGAAGTCACCTTATGGGTTTTTCTCTAGACTAATTTTCTCTATTGATAAACTATGAATGTTTGGACAATTAGGGGAAAAGGGGGTACTTACTTAAATATGATTTTGAGAGGAATATCATAGTTCAACGTTTCTTTTTGAGTCCAGTTTAATTAATTTTATTCCATTTTCCTGTTAGCTAATTTTGGGAGATAAAAAGTATATTTTTGTAACCACGAGAGTTTACATTAGCCTAGTTTGAAACTGATTTTCAGCCAATTCCAGAGATGGCATTCAACAGAAAAAAGGTAGGCTACATTACCAGTTAGATTCTTTGGTTTTCATTTGTTTAAAGGAGTGTCATTTGGCCTCGCTAGAGATTTTTCCTCGTTAGATATATATATATATATATATATATATATATATATATATATATATATATATATATATATATATATATATATATATATATATATATATATATATATTTACCAGTCATATATATATATATATATATATATATATATATATATATATATATATATATATATATATATATATATATATATATATATATATATATATATTGTCACTTATCCATGAGGTCCAGTATTGACGAGCCTACACAGCACAAGGATTTGGAACTCGAATCAAAATTTAAGCCTCTAAAAATTCCTAAGTAACCTCTGTTGATTACTTCAACATTTCACTCTTCAACATGAAGACCCAATCACATCATAAAATTTCTGATAATAATAAAAAAGATATATTAAAGGTTCCTTCCATAGCATTCTCTATGGGACCTTCTGCCTTCCCCTCAAGACTTTGAAGAAAAACGTCTCCTCAGTTCCGCTGACATTCTCTTGCTTCCTCGTCACTTTGTAAACAAACAAAAATAAAGGCTTCGTGGTAAACAAAACCTTCCCTCTTAGCACTTCTTGTCGAATAAACTACCCCGATATTGTTTTTGTGTCCAATTATATTTCGCGAACTCCGAATATTTACTCTGACAAAAACGATGAATATTCATGGTAATTAGGATCCTTTTAGCGGTGTTAATGCCATTCAATTAATAGGGTTTTATGTAAATGAATATTATATGCTGGCAATAAATTACATCTGTGTATTTATGAAGAATATGTTTTTCATTTTTTTCTAGGAATTCACTTTCATATGAATTTTTGAAGAACAAGTATTCTCTCTCTCTCTCTCTCTCTCTCTCTCTCTCTCTCTCTCTCTCTCTCTCTCTCTCTCTGGGATATTGGCTCATCCCATACCTTAATTAAAGGTCATGAATCTCTCGGTGCCTCTATCAGGAGCTAATTAGAACCATCCATCTAATGCTAATGTTTCAGAAATCGCCTTCAAAGTAGGAAGTGAAAATAAAGTCTGATAAAAACTATTAATACCTTAGAGGACTCAAAAGGAAGCAGAGTTTTGTATTGAAGCAAATTAGTTGATAAATGACCTGCATTCGTATTATTCAGAATGTAAAATGTTGTAAATGTATTCAACTTGACCTGGATCTGACCTGTGAAACATGGCAAGAACTTATGTCGGCA
>NC_061095.1:65786469-65798345 GCF_015104395.2 Macrobrachium nipponense
CCTAAAGTGTCATTTCGCGGTACCTCCCAATTTTGTCAAGTCAAATACAAAATACTTAAGGGATTTACAATCAAATTAGTTGTATTTTTTATCATGAAACATCAACTCAAATTTCTAAACAGATTCACTGCAATAAGCAGGTAATAAATAACCTTTTTTGAACTAAATATCAGAGAAATCAAACGAAAGTTAATACACACGTATTATAGCAATACAGCAAATTATTCTCAATATACAGTTGTATTTTTTATTATGTAATATGAACTCCCTTTTCTAAAGGGAGTGGCTTTTTCGTTAAAGGATTAATAAAAACGTTTTGGTTTGAAGGCAGAACTCGAGAGTGAAACTTCCTGCCTGGAGAGACCTCTTGGCTGAGGAGACTTCGGGGTGCGGGGGCCGGGGGGCGATATTCCAGACAGATTTATCCCTACAAGGACGATTGACATATGGATTTATTTTCTCTAACAAAAAAATTTACCAAAAGACATTTGAAACTTCTCCTTTTCCAGTTTATTTACTTTTCCTAAACATATACTGCTTTTAAGGACCAATAAAGCTCAATAGATATGAAAGAAATGCAATATTTATCTTCTGCTGTTTTATTCAGGCGTGAATTTCTACACACTACAGAATAACATTACTACACAAGAAATAAATGTATACAATTAATTAAGGGTAAATAAGTTGAAAAGGAAGAAAGTTCTGTAATTGCTCCATATACCCTATATTCCAAACATAAATTTCTACAATATACAGAATTAAATATTTGTCTAAAATAAACACATGTAATTAGGACTAAATTACGTAAAAAGAGAGAGAGTTCTCTAATTACTAACAAACGACCTGTATTTCTCCCTAATGCCTCTGCAAGAACTAAATATCCAACTGTAATTCACAGTAACAGTCCATTAAGCTTTCCGTGAGCAAGCTCATCATAAAATCACTTCCAGGAATGAAATAAAGCTTCCAGAATTCCAGGAGCAACGGCCTTCCTCTGCTCCGAAGGCAGGAGGCAAAAACGTTCCTCGAAGAAGCTCATTTCGAGGAAGAACGGCAGAACGTTGATTAAACGTTCTCAGTCTCAGGGAGACTGTTCATGAACGTTGCCTTATCGCATGAACGTTCATTGTCATCATCTTTGTTTATTTCTGGAGTCCTTCCCTTCTCTCAAGCGGTTAATTGGATGGTTACAAATGAACTACAGAATATATAGACGGTAAATTAAATTTTTTTTTTAAACTGGGAAAAGTAAAATATTACAAAAATATATAAAAAAAATAGGGGAAAATGGAGAGCTTATTAATATTTATTTATTTGAAAATATAATTAAAATTTGGGACATGTTCAACATATCTATGGTCCACGACTACACAGTAACTGAGAATTAACTTCATTTTAACTTTCATTTTTACAAAACAGTTTTGACTCATAAACATAATTGTGGGTTTTCACTGATTTTTAAGATAACTCGTCTTGAGCCCCTTCTCAATATAACCCATTGCTTCGGTTTATAAATTCAGAAAGGAATCGGTTATAGCTAAAAAAAAAAAAAAAGATATTTAATGTATTATATCGGCTCAATCTTAGTATAACCCATTGTTTTGGTCTATAAATTCAGAAAGAACTCGGTTATAACTACGAAATATATAAATAATGTATAATATGGGCTCATTCTCAATTTAACCCATTATTGTGGTTTATAATTTCAAAATCGAATCAGTTATAGCTATAAAATGGAAAAGTATTGTATACCCATTTGAAAAAGCTGGGGAATGTGAAAAGATAAAATAAAACAAAATAGAAAAAATAAGTTTGGGAAAAGAGAAAATGAACTATAGTCCCTGGACACAAGAGGCAAAGAATCCAATTTGCAACGGAAAGTAAACAGCAACAAATCCCTTTGAAGAGACGAAGATAAAAGTCAATCCCTTTGCGTGCCTTCACAAAACATGTCCCGCCAAAACAAACACATCTCTGACTCAATAAAAATAAAACAAATAAAAAAAGACCATATTGTTTGAAATGGAAAAAAGCAGTTGGATCTCTCTCTCTCTCTAATCCCTTTTTTCTCTTATATTTTCTTATTCCCAGCACATAAATACACTAATGATAGTGTAAGCATGCAACCTCCTCATTTTCTCTTATGTTTTCTTATCTCTAACTTATTCTCTATCTAATTTGTCCTTTTCCAACTTATTTCATGTTATTCTCTTTATATTTAATCTAATATCTTATTAGTTTCAAGTCCTATTCAGAGTGAGTCTGGCAAACCAGGTGATTAACCCCGTTTTATTTGAGAAGAAATGTGTCAGTTTTCAGAGCTCATCATTAAGAAACGCTGGATTTACATATTAGAATTTTTTGTCTATCTTCTTATTAAATGAAGGGTTGAACTTTCATAATTAAATGAGATATGGAGTTTTCAACTCTGAAGGAATTTTAAACATGATTTATGGGTTAGGACGCGTGATAATGTGATGAGATGAACACTGACGAAAAATATTTTTTTTTAAATTCAGAATCCCAGAGAGTGAGAACTTCCTTTGGAGTGGAAATTGAATTCCCTTCAAGTGACCATATTTGCCACCGGATAAGAGAGAAGGGGAATGGAAAAAGGGTAATGATTGGAACAGTAATAAAAAAAGAATATTTGTCAAGATCTCGTCAATTCAATATAATAAAAGCATTACAGAAACACGTACAATCTAATACAATATCTCAAGATGACATTTATAATAATAATTATAACCAGAATAGAAATAATAATATTAATAAAAATTGCAGAATTAGTAATAAAAATACACATACACAATAGCGAATTCGTAAGATTTTGAAAGACGTTGAAATGAGAATAAATAAATGATACAAAGAAAAAAGGTTAGAAAATTTAAATAACTACAAAATACAACCTAATTATTAACATGAATTCCCTTTCAAAAAAGTTGGCTATGATAATACACAAAAGTTAATATAAATGAACTACAAAAATAAAAATGTTTTTCTCTCTCTCTCTGAGAGATGCACACCTCTCGAACGTGATAAAAAGACTCGAGTCATTTCCATATTCCTGAGCAAAGCAAGAGAGAGAGAGAGAGAGAGAGAGAGAGAGAGAGAGAGAGAGAGAGAGAGAGAGAGTAGTATGCATCTCCTGACATGAGTGAGTGACCATGTACTACATACGCTCGTATGTTTGTGTTCTGCGTCTGTGTATATATGCATCTGAGAAGTCCTTTACGACTCCCTACTGCAACGTCAAACAGCGAAGACGTCTCCGAAGAGAGACAGGAAGAAGGAAGCATCTGAATAACGAAGAAGAAGAAGAAGAAAAGAAGAAGAAGAAAAGTTCCTTTATGCTCTAGTTGAGGCTCCTCTTAGACCCTCAGGAATGACACAAGAAATTCAGTGAATTGTCATCAAAATTCAGAGAGAGAGAGAGAGAGAGAGAGAGAGAGAGAGATGAGATGCTATTTCAACATGACCTGTCAACAGTAAGGACAGTAGAACATCGTACCACAACGATACATGACTATTCAACTGTTACATAGATGCTTATGTTTTTTTTTTATATAAAATTATTTTCGATAATCGAATGACCAAAAGAATGATTCAAATACTGGGGATGGGCAGTGCAGAGAGTGAGAGAGGCGATAGTGATACTTGTATTCAACATGAATCATTTCCGTGGATTTGTCAAAATCTAAAATGATAATGACACATTTGTACTATACGAACTGTTCTAAAAACGTCATTAAAATCGTTTGGTTTAATTACTCTGAAAGTGTGACATTTGAGAGCTTCAGAAGTCTTCAAATATTACCTTTAACAATGTATTAAGAACTTATATTTTTTTTTTTCTTCCTGAAACTGGGAACTGCATAACGTTTAATAAATCTATGCTATTCAATTCGATGAAACATCTTTCCTATAAAACTATTTTGAATAATCTTCGGTTCTGGCATCAGATTTAAGATGGCATCAGATTTAAGAGGGAAAATTGGTGGTGTAATCCACCTATGACCATCTCAAAAACAACACAGACCCTCTCTATCACTGTCAATACAAAACCACAAGGCCTGATATCATACTAAATTCGACAAAACTCCTTTTCAGCATATCTTTTATCCCTTTAAGTCTCATTTCCCCCAAGTCTTTATTTGCTTTCGAAAGTTTATTCACTCTGATGAAGGCTTTCTTTGGAAACACCCGAGGAGGCTCAGTAAACATCGCTTAGTCTTCCGAACATCGATGTAATGTAAAGAGGGTTAATTGCATTTGTCTCAGTATTATAGGTGAGTGAAAATAAATGGGTTTTCAATAGCTTTTTGAACTGAAAGATATTTTCAGCACACTTAACTGATGCCGGAAGTTGATTATACAATCTAGGAGCGCAGTGCTTAAAAGTTCTCGTACCAAGAGTGGTCGTTGCACGAGGCTCATCAAGTCTGAAATTATCACGGGAAAGGCGTGTCTGTGAAAAAACCACCAGGCCCTACTACGTATCTTTTCAGGCAACCTTTAAGATACAATGGCTCTCCCGTGTTAATAGCTTGATATGTTAAGACGCAAAGTTTAAAAATAATCCTTGCTTTGACTGGTAACCAGTGTAATTTAATTTAAGGTTGGAGTAATATGTTCTCGCGGGGATATACCAACAATTAGTCTAGCAGCTCTATTCAAAATCATTTAAAGTTTCTTAAGACGATAATTAGGTAAATTGTAATACAACGAGTTACAATAGTCCACTCTACTAACTACCAAACTATTAATTAGCAGCTTAGTGGCATCTTCGTTAAGATATTTTCTAATGGATGCGATATTCCTCAGATGATAATTTGCGGTCCTAACCACATTGTTAATATGTTCATCAAATGTCAAAGAACCATCAACTATTACCCCGAGATCTCTGACTCTATCAGTTAACAAAATATTTTCCTTATTGATTGAGATGCTATTAACGTTATCAAACCCTTCTTAAGTTATATTTGTGCCAATTAGAATAAATTCAGTTTTATTTTCATTTATTTTAAGTTTCAGCTTTTTCTTTTGCATCCATTTCGAAACATCTGCCATAAGTCTATCAATAACAGCCTGATCTTCAATGATGTCATCCACTATTAAATAGAAACTGGGTGGTTCATCAGCAAAAAATTTACATTGAACGCCATGAATAATAAAATATCCAAAACAACTCGATTGTATAAATGACCACTTCCCTCTGTGATGGAACTGTCTGACAACACTGCATTTGTTGGAAACTGCCATCACTTTTCACTTTGACAATACTTATATTTGTACTGGTTTGTGTTGTCAGTCAATCTAACTGTTTGTGGCCGTCATGCTGATTGCTCCCTCTTGTCTGAAGGCTGTTCATTCAGGTGAACAAATTCCGTTTGTGCTCAAACAATACCGCACACGTTGAAGTATTGTATGACAATCTGTCTGTATTCAAAATCCGTTGCTTTGTTGAACGTAATAGAACACCGTTTATACCGAAACAGAGTAGAGTTTTAACGAAATATTGTTTGACACAATTTGTTTGGATTCAAAATTGTTGCTTTGTGGGCGTTTGTTAAACTACTGTAGGACAGTTCTTCTTAAACAAGTTTCAAATGCAGAATTGTTCCTGTAGAACGTTTGAAGGTCTGGTAGGATATTTTTCTTCTCAGAAGTTGAGGATTCCCGTCCTTATCCAAAGATTAAATAAGTTTGTTTTTAGAAAATCCTAGAACTACTGTTTTACTCTGTACCAAATCCTGTACTTGCTGTTTTTCATGTTGAACCAAGAGAGAGAACCGGTGATTTGATCAACATATTTTTCAAACGAATAAAAGAATTAAATGTTTTTATATGACTATAAGTTATGTATATCCTATAAAATAAATATAGTTGACTATTTTTTTTCTTTTTTTTCTGAGCAGCAACTCATCGAGTTACTGGTCCACTATACTTAAAACGAATTGGCTTCGTCGGAGATGTGCTCCGACATGAATTATTCTAGTGCCATCTCTTCCTCCCTCACGGGGATCGACCTTTTGGAGGAACATACATCAGCCATATCGATCTTTCTTCAGTTTTGCATTCCTATAATGTCTGCCTGTCTGTTGATTGTGTTCATAAAGTATTGGTTTTTATATTCACTGTTTTTCATGATGCACAGCCACCACTTCTACTACTAATGACGATAAAGGTAACAAGACAAATTTTTTATCATCACCTAAATGAAGTGCTGATGTATTACATAAAGACAAACAAATTTCTTAACAGATCTTCATTCAATTGATTTCTATCAAAGCATCTTGAACTCACATCATCCAGTTATTTCAGGAGAGGCATAAGTCCGTTATCCTTTCTCGATTTGTTCCATAAAGTCAAGTGTTACTGATTGAAGTCCTTATTTTTAACAAAAGGTTGTCTCGCGCTCGTGAAAACATGAAAATAATGTTAATTTAATTAAAAGATCCAATACAACTCCTCTTCTGGCTGGGATACAATAAGGACGTGCGTTTGTTGGTCCTTTTCGGCCTCTGCAATATATTAGGGGACCCTAATAAACGGATGTCGGAAGTCTGGTGGGATACTGGTATATGTGTAGAGCTCTCTCTCTCTCTCTCTATCTCTCTCTCTCTCTCTCTCTGTATATTATATACATACATACATACATATGGTATGGTTCGAGACCTTGTCTTGTCAACAAGAGGGCAGAGTTCAATCCCAAACGCGTAACTGTCAGCCCCAGAAGTATTCTTTAAGTAAGCTTAAACCATAGAGTAATTATGTGTTGCATCATAAACTGCTTTGTAGTAGTGAGTGTCTGTTCCGAGTTCAGAGAATCAACCCCGATTTCATTGAGCAGAAAACCGACAGGAATCCGTCACAACAATGAAAAGAGGAGGAAACAAGATGGAATCAGCCACATATCCTTTAAGGGATCCTCTTTTATAGAGGGTATATACCCCTCTTTATCAACCCCCTCCCCCCGGGGCTTGGACGGGACCTAACGACCCCCTTAATTGCCTGTCATTGCAAGACGTTTTCTACGAACTATTCTCTATACTGAAATGTTAGGAAATAATTTAGTTCGTGGACGGTTGGGGATGTGGCTTTTAGACGAAGGGTTTCCACTCTCGCTTCTGTTGCGTTCAAAAGTTTTTCACTTTTCGTTCTATACCTGTATATATATATATTATATCTATATAGGCACATGTATATTTTGTATGTATGTATGTCTAAAATGTATATATGGTGACACATGCCAACACCGTTACTACATACCACATTTATGACGAAAATGAGACTATTTAAACGAAGCAAGAGAAAACGTTTTCTTCAAGAATCCAAAGAAAGACAAAACAAAAACAACCGAAATGACTCCAGTGAAATCAAAGAAACTTTAAGCCTTCTTATATAGAAGCGTCAAAGAAATATCTTTCAGAATAAATCACTGGGAGATGGATAGGGGAGGAAGAGACGGAGATGACGTCATCTAAACACCACAATACAGCTTATGCCGCACCCAGGATGGAACCAAAGAAAGGAACCAGCACCAGGGGAAGACGAAGCAAGACATGAAGAGAGGAATTCGATGTCATGACAGAATGAAACATGACGAACGGGAGAAGATGGGCAGAGGCTAATAACGTCCTGAAAATGTAGTAAATAAAGGCATTTAACGATGGCGACTGATGGCAACTTATCTCTCAAAGTCGTGCGCATGCGTGAATGTTGACCTATGTTTGTGTGCACGCATGTGAGTATTTTAATATAAAGCCTTATATGGGCATTGAAATGCCTTCATTCGAGCACTGCAAAACAAGCAATGCAATGCCTGACATTGGCGATACAGGTGGACATTTGCCAGACAGCGAGATACCGAGAAGTTGCCATCAACTTGAAATAGAGATTCCGTTTCTTGAGAGTTCATGGCTGTAATGGTCATCTTACTATAAGTAGCTTTTCGTTTCTGTGACCTAATGCTTTGCTTTTCTCTATTCATGGGGATTCTGAAGAATTCAATAATAGTTTTTGGGAATCAGAATAATGGCACATCATTTATTTTCAAGTTTGTGTCACTTACTGAAAAATAAACTTACTGTATGTTCAGTCTCAAAATGTTTCGGTAGCAATAATGATACTTCTGAACCACGTGATCCAACGTATATGAATATGACTGTTATCAAACGACAATTGTTCACCATAATGTTAAGTAAAAACTGCTGACCAAAAAATGAGCTAAGAACACCTAACACTTCCTCCTGAGCATAAAAATGTGTCCAATGTTGACGTTTTAATAAGACTGACATTAGTTCATCCAATTAGTGGGAGAGGGGAGCCTCCGCTCAAAGAGTTAAACAACTGAGAGAGAGAGAGAGAGAGAGAGAACGAGAGAGAGAGGAGAGAGATAAGACTATCATATTGTCTATTTAATCATTATTCAGCTTACCATTCACATATCGACGAATTGGCTTCATGTTACTATATTAACATACAAATTAAAGTTAATTCCCCAACACAGAAAACATAACCACGACCCCACCCACTAACTGACGCAGAAACCGAAACACATTTGTAATAATCTCGATTACCCGTGTGAAATGTTGTCTCTATAAATAACTTCGAAGCCATTTACGGTGAAATGGTTCTTTCAATTTTTAAAGGTTTTTCTACGGGAATTCCTATTAACACGTAGGCTCAATGGCAAGCGTTGGTACCAATGAGGTCATTCAGTTCCGAACCGGAAATTGAGAGTAAAAAGGTTTGAAAGGCGTAACAAGAGGAAAGGCTATTGCAGTTGAAGCACCGTGAAATCAATGGTTAGGAGAGGGTTGAAGAGACTAAGATGGAAGAAAGGAAATACGAACGGAGGAAGCAGTAAAAAAAATGAAAGTGGTTGCAGCTGAGGACCGAAGGGGATGCTGCAGACGACCTTTAGTAATGCCTACAGTACGCCACATAAGGTGCACCGCAGCGTCCCCCCACCTAAGGGACAATGATTCCTGGTGTAATTAGATATGATTATGAACAGCGCATTGTAAAAATTAAAAAATAAAAGAAAAATTATAAATAAAAAGTTAAAATTATAAATAAGAATTAAGATTATAAATAAAAATAAAAATTCAAAATGAAACTAAAATAATTATAAAATTAAACTAAAGATAAAATTTTAAATTAAAAATAAAACTTGAAATTGAAATAATTTCAGATTAAAAATAAACATTAAAATGCTCTGTTGGACGTTATTTCATATTCATAAAAAACTCAATTTCTGCTTATAATGTTTTATAAAAAATCAATGTTTACATCAGAATAAAATACAATACAAATTAAAAAAAAATATATTCCACGACAATTGGCAAAACGATTGCATGCTTGCGAGCACTGGCATCGAATGAATAAATTCATTCCATTTCAGCATCAACATAGGAAGCAATTGGAAGGGAGACATTCTGCACCGCCCACAAACACTTGAAAAAGCCACATGGGCGTCTCTTCTTAAGTACGTATCTCTTCCTTCTGGAACAAGAGACGAAGGATCCCCTCCTCTCTCTCTCTCTCTCCCGGCTATGAGGATGATTGGCAGAGATCTACATCCAAAAATATGCAAAAACCTAAAAGAAGGAAAAGGATGTAAGTTCGACAAAAAATTTAAATATATGCACCCTGTAGCCATGAATCAAAATCAAATAAATAATCAATCAAATAATAAAATCCAAAATAAGAAAGAAACAAACAAACAGAGGAACAAAGAATATCAGGTGAAAGGAAAAAACCAGCCATCACAGCAATATGGTGTGTCATGAAATATTTCCAAGCATCAGCTCCAAGATACAATTCAAGAGATAAGAACTGTATTTATGATGCCAAAGGATGGATTATTGCAGATACGGAGAAAACTGCAGATTCAGACACAAATGAATAATTATGATGAAGGAAGATAAAATGTTATGGAAAAGTTGGATTTTTTAATATCAGAATTTCTGGAAATGAAGAAAAGAACAACATACCAGAACGGGAAAGAGACATGGGAAAATCCTTATTATTACCCATATTAAATGAAGGAGAAAAAAAGGCAAACCATCATAGTGATGAATGCGCAGGGTTTAGTTGCGAGTAACTCTAAAAGAAAAATAGAGTACTTAGAAGAACTAACCCAAATTGAAAATAAAATAGATATAATGAATATAAGTGAAACCTGGTATTCCCAGAGACTGGTGAATGATGATCAAATAAAAGGGTTCCAAACTTATAGATCAGATAGAAAAAATAGGAATCAAGGGGGAACCGCAATATATGGGAAAGACAAAAAACAAGGAAAAATATATGAGAAATATAGTAACTCAGAATGTGAACTAATAGCGGTAGAATTTGAATCTGAAAAATTAATGAACATATATATAGACCCCCTAATACTAAAAAGTTTGACATAATAATAGAAAAATTGGATGATATATGTAGAAACCACAAGGACTGGACTATTCTCCTATCTGGAGACTTTAACTTTCCTTTCGTAGACTGAAAGAAACGAATAGGAGATTGTGGTTGTATTTTATACATATAAAAAAACGCGATAATAGTAGTGCAGAAGATAAGAGGCAATTCGAAGCTATTAGATATGCTACTAGAATACAACATTCAACAAATAAATCACCTGCCAACAAGAAAGGAAAATACTTTAGACCTAGTATTTGTGAACGAGGTGAATTATGTTAAAGAAATAATAGTTTATAATGCGAATATTTCAGACCATAATGTCATAGAAGAATAAGTCCATGCCAAAGCAAGTGAAAACAGAGATAAGCAAGAAATTAAAAAGTGGGAAGGATATGGAAAATACAACTTCTACAGTAAAAATATAAAATGGTCAGAAATAAATGAAAAATTAAACAAAGATTGGGATAACATTTACGTAAGTGATGACATAAGGGTAAATACGGAGATATTATATAAAATATTAGAGAAAATATTGGATAAATATATACCGAAGAAGAAAAGTAAACATCAGTCATGCATACCAAGAGACAGAAGGATTTTGTTCCAGAAAATCAGAAAGTGGAAAAAAGGTCTTGCAAAAGAAAAAATGCATGGAAAGTTATAGAACTAAAAAGTAAGATATAAAATGCAGAACAAAAGATTATACAATCAAAAGAAAATGAAAAACGGGACTTGGAAGAAAAAATATCAAGCAAAACCCCAAACTATTATACTCGTACACGAAAAAGATGAACAAAAGAAGAATATAAATAGGCCCTCTAAGAATTGAAGGGAGTTTAACGAATGAAAAAAAGGAAATATGCAACATATTGGCAGAACGATATATGAGAGATTTCACCCCTAGAATTGATAATGAAGATAATGATATAGAAGTAAGGGACGAAAATAGTGAATATTTAGCAGACATAGATATTAATGAAGCTGATATTGTGCAGACTATTAATAAAATTAAAAATGGAGCTGCTGCAGGTCCTGATGGTGTCCCTGCTATTTTGTTAAAGAAAGTAGTTCATTCTATCGCAAAGCCACTTGCAATATTATTAATACAAAGTGTAGATACTGGCAAGATTTATGGTGAGCACAAATTAGCATATATTACCCCTACTTTCAAAAGTGGATCAAGACTAGAGGTAAGTAATTATAGGCCTGTGAGTCTAACATCACATATTATGAAAGTGTATGAAAGGGTAATGAAGAAAAATATTATGAAACATTTAATAAAAAATAATTTGTTTAATATAGAACAACATGGTTTTGTACCCGGAAAAAGTACACAAACCCAACTGTTAGTCCACCGTGAGAACATATACAAAAATATGAAAAACGGAAATGAAACAGATGTGGTTTATCTAGACTTTGCAAAAGCTTTTGACAAGGTAGACCATAAT
>NC_061095.1:65798845-65801345 GCF_015104395.2 Macrobrachium nipponense
ACATAGCGTAACTATCTAAAGCCCGGGACACAGTGATACCATACAAAAACACCACAGGCGCATGGACAGATGGAAAAAAACAGAGTATAGTAGGCCGATATTTTAACCCCGAAGGAGGGTAGTGCCATCAGTGCAACTCACGCTGCGCACTGTAGGCATCACTTTAGGTTCATTGCAGCGTCCCTCCCTTGGACCCATAACTGCAACCCTTTTCATTCTCTTTTACTGAACCTCCGTTAATATTTTTATTCTCTTTTACTGCATCCTCCCGTTAATATTTTCATTCTCTTTATTGCACCTCCGTTTAATATTCTCAGAAATGAATCTAAGTCTCAAGAAAAGGAGTCTGCTCCCAATAAAGGCGAAGTTCAGTAACATGAATGCTTTAGATGAAACTCCTGAGCCCAGTTTCCCTCCATTAATTTGCTCTGCCTCGAGAATAGTGGGGTTTCGCCGCCACTCGGCGCTGTGTTGCTGCTGATTCGAATTTAATGTCGGATAAACG
Organism: Macrobrachium nipponense; assembly: GCF_015104395.2. NCBI lineage: Eukaryota > Metazoa > Arthropoda > Malacostraca > Decapoda > Palaemonidae > Macrobrachium > Macrobrachium nipponense. The sequence goes on from NC_061095.1 coordinate 65,799,351, forward strand.
AGGTTTTGCAGAAGTAGGTAATGGAGGCTGGGAAGGGATGGGTGGGGGTGGGTTGGAGTGGGTAGGGGTGGGTGGGAAAGCTTTATTCAGAAACTAAGATCAAGAAGAAAATATATATTTCATATATACAAAAATATTACTGTATACATACACGCACACGCACTAATATACATATATATATATATAAAATATATATATATATATATATATATATATTATATTATATATATGTGCTTAAAAAATCACAGTAGATGCACGTTGACTTACATAAATAAGCGAAATACCACGGGAAAATGATAGTCAGAAATCCAAGCGCTTTCGTCTTTATTCAGACATCGTCAAGGAGCTACTAAAGTACAATTGGAGAGGAAGGCCTCAGGTACAAACAAGATCAGGAATACCAGATGGTTAATTATCAAAAGGGTAAAAAAATTAAAAGGGATAATCCAGGATTATCGGATATCACACGGTCACAAACTTAAACAGATTCTGACCCTAACCGAAATTACAAAGTATCTTTACAGTCCAAAACATGTAAAAACTAAATATATTAATTTTGTTGCTTATATTTATCTACAACTTTTTTCATTATGAAAGCATCAAGTTTTAAATAAACCAAGACTTAAATTTTAGAACATTTCTATTATTTGACTTGATAAAACAAGATTCAATGATATTCCTTTTAACTGTGTCATTACATGGGACTAAGGCTCTTGCTTGACTCCAGTTAATAGGATGGTCTAAATCTCTCATATGTACAAATAATGCATTCGATATTTGCCCAGTTCTCACAGAATATTGATGTTGCTTGAGACGCTGTGAAAGAGATTTGCCGGTCTGTCCGTAATAGACTTTATCACACTTTTTGCAAGGAATTTCATATATGCATCCTGGAAGATCTTTAGGAGAACTTTTGATTACTAAACTCTTGACATTAATATTACTGAAAACAACATTTATGTTAAAAAGCTTTAAATTCTAGGAATATCTAAAAACCTTTCATCATAAGGTAATTTTAGAATGTTATGCTTACTAAATTCAAGTTTGTCATTAGTTGAATAAAATGTTTTTCTAGCTCTTTTCCATGCCACATCTACAAAAGTCCTTGGGTATTTAAGTTTCAGTGCAATATCATAAATAGTTTTAATTTCAGCGTCAATAAACTGTGGGCTACAGACACGTAAAGCCCTTAGGAACATCCCAGAAAAAAACAGAGAATTTAACATTTTGATGGTGATTGGAGTAGTAATGAACAAAAGAGGCAATATTAGTTGATTTTCGAGAGACTGAAAAGGTGAAATTCTTATCATTTCTATGGACAGTTACATCAAGAAAATTCAAATTACAATTTTTTTCTTCCTCTACAGTAAATTTTATAAAAGGGACTAAATTACTGAGATTATTAAGGAATTCCTGGAGGTTTTCGTGAACTGGCCAAATACAGAAGATATCATCCACGTATCTAAACCAAAAACTTTTTGGGGAAACAAAAAAACTTTTTGGGGCATTCTTGGTAAGAGTTTTGTCTCAAAAAAATTCCATGTAAATATTGCTAAGGACAGGAGATAAGGGATTACCCATAGCCATGCCAAACTTTTGTACAAAAAATTCCCCATTGAAACAAAATTTACTATCTTTGATACATAACTGGTTCAAGGCGGATGGATGTAAGTGTTGGTCAGGTAATCCCCGTTCGGTTGTTTCTGTTGGCGAGACGGCTGTAACGGCGAAGTGGTCGTTCAAGTGATTCCAGCTGAGCAGACACTCCATCGGTGTCATGACTTGAAGCTGTAGTAACCTCAGTCATGTGGGATAAAAGAGAGGTGGGAGCAACATCAGGGGTCTCACAATCACCAGACATATGAATCCTAAAATCGTTGACAAAGTGGCCAATTATTAAAGAATTGGTAAAACTATTTTCATCAGTATAGGTTTTGTTCCCTTCAAAAGCACACCCCTTTCTAATAGCAGCTCCTTCCACTAAGCGACAAACAC
>NC_061095.1:65808845-65819552 GCF_015104395.2 Macrobrachium nipponense
TCAGCATCTGCGTCGCGTCAAATCTCTAATCCACTTGAGTGGTCTTGTTTGTTTATTTTTTTGAAAAAGCGATTGTCTTTCGTGGGCGCCATGAATGCACAAGAGAGAGAGAGAGAGAGAGAGAGAGAGAGAGAGAGAGAGAGGGTTTAGGCAGCAGCTTTATTTCCAGCGCTGGTCTAGACATAAGAACCAAGCCTAATTACGTTTGGGCTAATTATTCTTGCGTGATAAATCATGAGACCTGTACCATGCAAATGAGTCTGGCATCCAGCCTGTAAAATCATTGAAGTTAATGATAAAAAAATTATATTCGATTCCCATTTAGTTTTCTGTAACTAAGAAATCAACGTCTATGTTTGTACAATGGCCGTAATAAATGCATCGTTAAAATAACTAAGGGTCATTCGGAAATATATACCACAACTGACCTTCCCTTCTAATAGTTAGTGTTTATATTTTTCTTTTTGAGCCTAAACTTGAAAACAAAATAATAATGGATATATGATGTTAGTGTTTACACTACCTTGACTAACTACTCCTGTTCTCCAAGAGCGAAATGGTAGTACACCACCTTCAGTTTGGGTGAGATTGTTGTAGAAATAAACTGAAAGAGAGAGAGAGAGAGAGAGAGAGAGAGAGAGAGAGAGAGAGAGAGAGAGAGAGAGAGAGATGCTTAAGTATACAACACGACTGAGCGTCTTTGTCTTGGACAAATCGAGAACCGAAATTAAAGGTTTAACAGACAAAGACCGACCCCCGATGCTCCAATCCCATCAAGAAATCGTTAGTTTTCCATTAATGAAAATCTGTAATAAATGATCATTTTCATTGCTGTTCGATCTTCACGAGAGGGTAAGGCAAAATTATTTCAATATTCTTCAGCTTTGACGAAAATCTGTCAAGATGAAAGGTGTTCTGTGTTCGACAATTAGCGTTGATTTGTCTGTCCATCTCTGAATCTGTTGCTTTTCAATTTACTTTCGGATTTAGAGGAAATTCTGTACCGGATGTATATAGTTCTACTCTTGATTAGTTTCACTGATATTTTTTGAAGTTACTTAATAATTGCAGATGGTTAGATTTCGAGATCTATTCGGATTTAGATGCAAATCTTGGATTTATCAGGTGAATTCTAGTGACATTTTCTGGATTATTGATGCATATGGGGAACAGAACAGAAAGAAGTGATCAGTTATCGGAAAAGAAAACAAATAAGGTAATGCACATATAAATGAAAATATAGATAAATAATTAGAATATAAGTGGAATTGTCATAGGGTAGTCATGCAATGCTTCTGACTGAACTAAGTCTTCTAAAGTATAGACACGAAATTGAAACTTTCCTTTTGCAATTATGTTGCGGCACAGTGGCTAAAATTGTAATAACAATTACATTAAATTTACTACATACCTTTTCCTTTATATTGCCTTTATATTACCGCCACGGCAATATCACATCTAGAAATAGCTCCACAGTTCACTTCAATGTCCATTGAATCCATTCAATAGATCTGACGTCCTGATATCACGCTACTGCCATTTTCCAGCCTTGTCCTTTGACCTTTGGAACTGGTCTCCGTTTTTGTTTAATATATCAGTAATTCTTCCCTGAAGAGACTATCGAAATTGGAGAGAGAGAGAGAGAGAGAGAGAGAGAGAGAGAGAGAGAGAGAGAGAGAGAGAGATCGTCCCCATAAAAATGCAGTCTCACAAATTAACTGCAATACTGCAATATTGCATTGAAGCGAAACAATGGAGAAGTGTACACATTTGAGAGAGAGAGAGAGAGAGAGAGAGAGAGAGAGAGAGAGAGAGAGAGGTTTGGGTTAAGTAGGAATATATACCAGATTGTTTTAAAGGAACATTCATGTATGAGTTTGTTCAAAAGAACAATTCCCAACTAATACACACACACACACACACACACACACACACACACATATATATATATATATATATATATATATATATATATATATATATATATATATATATATATATATATATATATATAAATAAATAAATATATATATAATGTGTGTGTGTGTATAGATAGATAGATAAATAAATAAAGAAATAGGTAAATATATGATTTAATAAATGAATACACAGATAAATACATAAGTAAATAGATTAATTAATATAATAAGTAGATGAATAATAAATAAATTAATAAAGTAAAATAGAAAAAACTTAATAATTTAATGAATCAATAAATAATTAAACAAATAGATTAAATAAATTGGTGAATAAATAAATAAACAAATAAATAAATGTAATACATTGAAAAATAAGGAAATAAGCAAGTAAATAAATAATTAAATAAATAAAGAAAAAAAATACATATTCGTGGATAAAGGAATAAATAAATAAATAAATAAATATAGATAAATACATTGAGTAAATAAAAAGATAAATAGAGAGAATCCAAGAGACTTTCTATAGTAAACAACCAAAACAAAGGCCTTCCATTCTTCACACCAACACGAACAGAAAAATGCTAATGCCAATTACACTTACTCAAAGCACACACGCTCTCTCTCTCTCTCTCTCTCTCTCTCTCCTTCCGTCGCCTGTTCCACTTTTGGCGTCGCCTCCTCCACTTACCGACACGAGGGATCGATCGCGTGTTTTGGCAAGGCCGTCAATTTTCCGTAAACCTCAGGCATTAGAGAATGATTTGCTGTTACGACTGGTCTCTTCGTCACCCGATATATATGTCTATCATAAGGACCGTCGGATTTCTGGGCAGGAATGGAAGGTTAAGCCTTCATTTTTTTCAGGGGGGGGGAGGGGTTGGGCAGTGAGGGGGGGGGCATCCCCAGTAAGGGGGCACTATAAAGGAACTGTTTTTCATTCCTATCGAAATCGGCAACGGAATCTCTGGTGATTCTCGCGCGTTCAAAAGGAAATTTTTGCGCAAAAGTCAACAGAGAAAAGTCAGCTTCAATGTTTTGTATTATTATTAACGTTTCTTTTTCTCTAATTTTAATTTTAATAGTAAAAAAAGCGAACATTTATTGAATCGTGTATAATGAACATGGATATATATGCACAAATAAACCTTGACTACTATTTGTTAAATGTCAGTATATCCCTCTTACCTAAATAAGCATCTTTAACATGAAGTATTGACTTTTAGTACGAAAAAAATAACATTGATCATTAGACACTGCATATAAATAACTTGGATATATATGAACAATGAAACATTATCTAAAATTTCAGTTAAATGTCAATAGGTCCCTACAACTAGATAAGTATTCTTAACAGGAACTATTAGGTTTTGTTCATAAATGACCTCAAAATACATATCCAAATAAACAACGTCTAAATTCTTAGTTAAATATTCATATTTTTGAAATACTATTAAAAAGGGCTTAAATCACCTATAAGTCACTTGTGAGGGTTTTGCTTTTAGTGAAAATCAAACGAAACGGATTTGTGTTACTGGAAAAGATGTTATAATTTAAAAGAGTTAACATTCCATAGTGGATCTGTGATACTTATTAATAAAAACATTATTTCTGGATTTGGGAAAAGCGGCGGTAATAAAAAAAAAAATTTGGTTCGCTGTTGTCAAAGCCATAAAAAGTATTTGAAAAAATTCATAATAATTAATATTAATATTATCATTTTAAATATCTTTGATATTTTTACTTTCTAATTTTTCAGTTTTTTTTTATCTTTATTTTTTATTTTATTTTTTATTATTATTATCATTATTCAGAGAGTAAACCCTATTCATATGGATCAAGAAACCCACCCATGGGACCACTGACTTGAAATTCGAGCTTCCAAAGAATATTAAGGTGTTCATTGGGAAGTAAGAGAAGGTCAAGAGAAACACAGAAAGAGGAGATCTCACTCATTAAAAAGAAAAAATAGATTAATAATTAATTATACAGATAAAATGGAAAATCAATAATGTAAAGGAATTAGACATAATCTAGACTGCGCCCCAGCATGCAAACTGTGTATGGAGTATACTCCAAGGCTTATATTGATGATGAATCAAGAAAATACGCCGACCATATATATTCGCATTTTCACTAAAAATCAACAAACATAAAAAGCTTTGTATTTCAATCCGACCAGAAATAATAGCATCATACATCAACGAGACTTCGGAAATGAACAGCTGATGTCAACAAATGACGTCACACGATTGTCAAGATTATACACAAAATATTACACTGTTATTACTGTAATTATGATGAGAGATGAAAGCAAGATGAAAGATCTCCTTCCAGCCTATAACTGCCATAATAAAGATTCATCTTGTCAGTGATTGCTCGTAGCGATGTGCTTGTCCCATGTTCATTGATAATGTTGCTTTGGGGAAATGTCTGGGTGGTTGTTATATTAGAGTCTGGTATTGTTATTGGACTATGGTATGTGTACGTATGTATGGATGTATATATATATATATATAAATATATATTTTATATATTATATAATTGTATATATATTTGGTTTATATATTATATATATATTTATATATTATATATATATATATATATCATGTGTGTATGTATACACACAATTATGTACATATATTCGAACTGCATATTACTCATAAGAATAAGGTAGAAATGCTGAAAAATATAATAAAAACACAGAACTGTTTATTCCTATTTCCTTACAGATCAACCCTTTGAAAAGTCTTCCTGTATTGGACTTCTCACATATCATGTGGTTCCTGGACGTCTCTGAACCGAAGGAGAAAACCAACTTCTTAGGAACTGAAAACTAACTTTCTAGAAAGTTTGGTCGCTTTCTCCCGAGGATTGAGAATTTCAATGACAACTAACTTTCTTCCGATAAGGTTTCTCCCAAATGGAAAGTATCGGGCCAGAGAGAGAGAGAGAGAGAGAGAGAGAGAGAGAGAGAGAGAGAGAGAGAGAGAGAGAGAGAGAGAGAGAGAGTGGGGGGGGGGGGGGGAAGGGGGCAGCATAAACTTTGTCTAAGCGAAGAAGAAGAAGAAGAAGAAGAAGAACCCCAATTGTCATCCGATTCGAAACAAGCAGACAGACACAGTTAGCTGAGGCTGACGAGACAGCCTCCAGATCTGTGCGTTCATGGATTCCCATTCCAGAGAGTGGAATAATTCCATCGCAATCCGGAGAGTGGAATAATTCCATCCCATTCCAGAGACTGGAATAATTCCACCACCACAAGAGGAATGCTGGACACTAATCCGTTTCATTTACATCATATTCGTCACCGGCAATATGTCAGCATGATTGGAATGCCTGAGAGAGAGAGAGAGAGAGAGAGAGAGAGAGAGAGAGAGAGAGAGAGAGAGAGATTCCCAAAAGCACTCATAATTATCGTTTACATTAATCCTGTGATCGTGTCTACTATATTTCATAAACTTGGAAAACAAACGTTTAATGATTGGTAAAACCTTTCACATTTTGGGGTCAACAGCTGAACTGAAAAAAGTGACAAAAAGTTCGTTTTGTCACTCGAGTTGTCTGTCTATATCAGAATTCGTAATGAAGATGAACAGTATTACATAAAGCAAAAGTCAATTAGATCTTGGTTTTCTTTTTTCATGTTATTCTTATTTTCGAAACGGATAAACACATCTATAATTTTATAAGTGTAAAGCGGTCATTTATCCTTCTCTCTCTCTCTCTCTCTCTCTCTCTCTCTCTCTCTCTCTCTCTCTCTCTCTCTCTCTCTCCCTAAACCCTTGTCCATCTGTAGTTACGCAACGCACAATTCTAGGATGTTCGTTTATAGCTGACTGCACAGGACTTAATTAGGTTAGGCTTTGTCTAATGGTCGATTCCAACGGGTACATTTTATTCCTAGAACGTGTATGTATGTACTGCATATAACACTGAAGATCTGCAAGCGGTTCTGTTTTCCTAAAAGAAGATCTCTCCAATAAAACACTTTATACATGCATCCTCGGAGTCCGTCCATTTTTCATAGGACAAAATACTATCTGGAAAATATGTCCCAAACTGATAGGAACTATCCAGATTCTCATAAAAGCTAAGATAATTGATAACAAATAATGAAAGAAGAAAACAAGACTTATTTTCACACTTGGCAGAAAGAGACCTCATTGCTAATCCTGTTTTTCTTATCCGCCTCTTGAGATGGAAACAAAATGTGATCGTAATATCTTCTGTTGTTTTCTTTCTCGACGACAATAAGATTTCTCGCCTGAATTCTGCTGCGATAAGATACTGTTCTTCCTCTTTCAGCCTTCTAGGTATTTCAGGACGAGTTTTGGTATTAACCGAGAGAGAGAGAGGAGTAAACAAATGAGAGAGAGAGAGAGAGAGAGAGAGAGAGAGAGAGAGAGAGAGAGAAACTTTATTCTGCTCAAGAATTACTTTGAAATCTGCTGTTACAAGACTGTATATGACATACGGAAGAACTGAATGAGAAGAGAGAGAGAGAGAGAGAGAGAGAGAGAGAGAGAGAGAGCTATGACAGAGTCACATGACACAGTAGTTACTTCCCCAGATCGCTATGACTTTTAAATGTTGATTTAAACGAGCAATTTTCCTTCCAGTTTATTTTGTAATAAATCCTTAGGTCACGACTGAAGAGTCCGAGGGACAGAGGGATCATCCCCCCCCCCCCCCCCCCCTCCACCACTTCCCCCAAATCATCATTTATGACACGATCTCATAAATGCTTTCAAAGCCTCGGTTATTGCCAGAGGAGAGGACAATGACATAAGATATGAAGCTCTGGAAATCGCCCTTTGAAATTCATTTGATTGGGAAATTCCGCTGGAATTTCTCTGCTTTCGCCAGATTAGGATTCAGTTTAGTTGTCTGTAAAAGAAAGTTATTGTGCCGCCGTTGCCTGTCCGTCCGCACTTTTCTGTCCGCCCTCAGACCTTCAAAACCACTGAGGCTGGAGGGCTGCAAATTGATATGTTGATCATCCACCCTCCAGTCATCAAACATACCAAATTGCAGCCCTCTACCCTCAGTAGTTTTTATTTCATTTAATGTTAAATTTAGTTATAATCGTGCGTCTGACAACGATGTAGGCGAGGCCGCTACCGGGCCGTGGTTAAAGTTTCGTGGGCCGCGGCACATACGGCATTATACCGAGACCACCGGAAGATAGATCTATTTTCGGTGGCATTGATTATACGATAAAGGGGTTGTACAGGAAACTCGATTGAGCAATTTTTACTCGTTTATCTTTCTAAATTAGTTGTTCTCTCAGTCGTTGATATTCACGGAATATTTCCCTTCCAGGGTGACTATTGGTGCTAGTCAGTTGTGTGGAAACTATCCGAGCTTAAATGGTCAGCTATTTCCCTGAAAATAATCAATTAGTTTCTTTCAAATCGCTTGAGAGGATTGTCGGCATCAAATATCAGAAATGGTCCCACTTACTGTTTTTTTTCCCTAGTTATGTAAGCAATATTAGCATGACTGCTGTTGTGGACTTTACAGATTATAAGTATATACACATACATTTATATATACATGTAGAGAGAGAGAGAGAGAGAGAGAGAGAGAGAGAGAGAAACAAGACGCTACTGTCTAGTCTAGTGTGCCCCAAATTTAATCAACGATGAAATAAACAATTCGGAGCCACAAAGAACTTTTGTTCTCCTGTTTCAGCGTCTACCAATTGCCCTCCCGTTTCCTCCCTCGAGAGGATTTGTAATGCGATATCAGCAGCACTCACACTAGGAGCCGTTACCCCAAGAGAAGAAGAAGAAGAAGCAGAAGAAGAAGAAGAAGAAGAAGAAGAAGAAGAAGAAGAAGAAGAAGAGGCAATCTTATCACCCAAAGCATCTCTCTCGTTCCATCATCTCCCAACTTTTACACTTTTATTCCTTCCTTCCTTCCTTCTACGCCCTAAGTGTCGCAAATACGCCCATTTTACACTCGATCTAACAGCCCAGTGTTTGTTATACACTAGAACGATCTTGAGGGTTTGATATAATATAATAATAATAATAATAATAATAATATAAAATTAATAATAATAATAAGATGCGGTTCCTCTCTCTCTCTCTCTTCTTCTGTGTGTGGTGTGACATACCCCTTTTCTCACTCATATTCACTGACACAATTGATCATCCTAGTTCCGGTGGTAATTAAGTGGGAAATGAAATAAGTACACGCACACAACACACACACCCCACACAGACACAGAGTTTATATATATATATATATATATATTATATATATATATATATATATATAGATATATATGTATATATATATATATATATGTTCTATATATATATATATATATATATATGATATATAATATATATATATATATATATATATTTATTAATAATAATGTATATATATATATATATATATATATTATATATATATATATATATATAATATATATATATTATATAATATATATATATTATATATATTACTATATGTGTTATGTTGTGGTGTAAAGATGATGTGTGTGTGTGTGTGTGTGTGCGTGTAAAGCAAACAATCGTGCCCTAGACAGATGTGATCTATAAGATCCTACTGAAAGCATCAAAAGAAGGATAAACACAAACGACTGAAATATTTCTACTTTGGAATTCCAGAGCAGATCAATAAATGTCCAGCCATTAAGTAATTCCAGTTCATTACTAAATAATGAAAAAACAGAAATCACATCGTTTTATGTACAAATGGTGCCATCCAAACGGTAATTACTCGGAAATATTAGGAAGGAAATTACAATGGAAATTTATTACAGCTTTCATGGAGGTGGTTTAAATACAAATCCAGCTGAAGAATTGGGCGGATATTTGAAGACGAAAAAATTTATTTCAAAACTGCTTTTACTTATTAAAAGGAGTTTAATTGATGGGAGGATTTGGTCCATAGCAAAGCTGAGGGTACTATTCCGGCCTTTCACTTCCCCGGTGTCCGGAGATGAAGAATGTGATTATATTCATATGTATAAAGTATTTGTTAAAGGTTTGTAGTAAAGAAATGCTTGGAAACATACATAAATAGCAAACCCTTCAGTAAACAAAAACAAAAACAAGTTTGTGCACAAACAAACAATAGAACAAACACGTACCAAGGTCATCAAGAGAATTATGCATACACACACACACACACACCACACACACACACACAACACACACACACACACACATACATATATATATTATTAATATATATATATATAAATAATATATATATATAAATATATATATATATATATAAATATTAAATATAACAAATGCCATTTCCCATTGAATTTCCACCGGATCTAAGTGATGAAATTTATCAGGAAATGTGAGTGATTAAAGGGGTATACCTTACCTTACAGACCCTACATCTTGTTCGGGTTGCCCCAGGTCCCTCAGTGAGAGAGAGAGAGAGAGAGAGAGAGAGAAAGAGAAACTAGCTGCTCTCTTGTCTATTCTGTCCCAAATTTAATCGACGAGGGAACGGGAAAAAAAAATTGAGAGCAACAAAGAGCTTCTCGTCTCCCGTTTCTTCCCTCGAGAGGATTTGGAAAGCGATACCACCAATTACACAGACAGACAGACAGACAGACAGACAGACAGAAGCTCTTATAAGTCGCCCCGAGAGATGTTCGAAGCTTATGAGGTTCTTCTCTTATCGTCCTCCTCTGAACAGAAGGGAAATATTTAGTCTTTTAAAAGGCTTTTTTCTGTATACTATATATCCCTTTAGATGGAGTCGCCTCTTGGGGCTGTTTTCAAGATAAGGGGTTTTCCTTTGTATGAGAAGATACTATTTTATCTCGTATATTTAACAGATAGTAGTACTTTATCATGATTTAAAAAATGAACAGAGAGAGCGAGAGAGAGAGAGAGAGAGAGAGAGAGAGAGAAGAAGAAGAAGAAGAAGAAGAAGAAGAAGAAGAAGAAGAAGAAGAAGTCTTATCACCCATCCCAAAACCCACTACTCATAAGAAAAAAAATCTCAGCGTCAGACTAAGAACCTCCCTCGTTCCACCGTCTCCCCACTTTCACGCTTTTATTCCTTCCTTCCTTCCCTCTTTTCATCCTTCTAGTACACCCTGAAGTGGCGCAAAAACGTCCATTTGACGCTTGATCAGGGGCTGATGTAAAGCAGAGATCCGAGTTCAGCGTCTGTTGTACCCAGGAAAGATCTTCAGGGATATACGAGGGAAACGAGATCGGTTATTCTCTGAAGACGGAAAGCGGTTCTCAGCTCCTGAGATTCAGGGAGGGGAAATGGCTGATCTTTATGAGGGGAGACTGCAAAGGGTCTTATTTATTGAGAGTTATCTTCTGCATTATAATAATAATAATAGTAATAATAATAATAATACGCTTTATTTCAGCTCAGGGCCATATACATTGAATATACAAAATACAGACAGTAACATACACAATCTAGATACATGAGACATGATAAAATAGAAAAATAAAATGAATAATCGGCCCTTATCCACAAAATAGCTGAGGTAGCACAAATGCCAGCAATCATCATACTGGTAATAACAGTAATAATATTGGTGAGGAAAAAAAATGCATTGAGAGTAATAACAGTTAGTGCACATATTATATAACTTAATTTCCAATTGGAGACTTTAGTGGTTACAGTAGTCAGGTCCAGAGGGCTAAATACATAAATTAAATGTAAATAAAACTTTAACTTGATAGTAATCACAGTAATAATAAAAAATTTTAATATCAGCAATAAATGTAATAATGACAAAAACTGCAGATGACATCTT
>NC_061095.1:65820052-65827552 GCF_015104395.2 Macrobrachium nipponense
ACATAAAATAAATCTCAGACTCCCAGGATTTTCCTTCCGGAATAATGACCAGTTCATTTTTAAACCTCTTTTCTGAAATGTGACCTTCCGGGGTAGCAAGAAAAAAGATAGATTTCCCTCGCAAGTTTGTCGAAATAATTATTCTGGTTTCTGCTTCGTCAGACGGGACTGAGTGTAAACACTGAGCTTCCTTTGCTGTTGCCTAAGTAAACGAACTGATTTTTTTAGAAGAGAATAATATATATCTTGATAATTGTTGCAATCATTCTCATCAAGCGAAGATGCAAAGTATTACTACCCTCAAACAAATCTCCTATTTTTAATCATTTGTTAATTTTTATCTGGTCTAGAATTATTTTGCTAATTTATATTTCCTTTTTAAATAGTGCGATCTTTCTATGTAATTTCCCATTGCTTTCTGTTACTACTTTCAAAGGAACACCATAATATTCTTTGGAAGCTTGAATTTCGTGTCAGTGGTCAGGAACTATGGTGGCTTGTTCCATGTGGATAGGAGTTTTCCGTTTCAATAATAAATAATATAACAATAATAATACTAGAGCAGGATCTACTTTTATATATGATTTAATAAGCTGCCTTTTGGGTGGGGAGAAGCTCCCCACCCACGAGCCAATGAAAGGCAGCGGCACGACGCCCCCCGCTGCGCCACCGCAATATAAGCAGCTGGACTCACCTTCTCACTTCAGTCCTTCACACACCTCCGCCCAAGAGGATGTCTGAGGTTTTATTCAGACGAAACGTCCGGAAAGGAATAGAAGAATAGAAAAGAAATAGTATTTAACATCAATTCTATCTGTAATAAACTCTACGGGATATACCCGAAAATTTGACTACCCCGACTGAATTTTTACCATAAAATCCAATCGTTCTACCTAATTGAGATATGTCAACCTTCGGTGCGTTGCTCACCAGTTTAAGCAACAATGAAAAGCAATAATTAGAAAAATAGAGAAGAACCGTTATAAAATTAATGCAGCTGAGGCAGCAATTACTTTTAATAAAACATGTTTAAAAGAGGGTTTACTTCCAGCATACGATAATAATAATAATAATAATAATAATAATAATAATAATAATAATAATAATAATAATATATATAATAATAACTCTATCTCAAATAACGCAAATTTGCTCCAATAAATACTTCAAGGATTGTATGCCAATGTTGTAAATATTACAGCGATATTTTCCCCTGAGTAATTACATTTCCTTCCCCAATATACTTACGTTACATAAATAAATTTCCATATATTTATCATCGCACTTCTTGGGTATTCCTGACATATAACGGAGCAGAATTTCATTTCCATTCGTATCAGATTTATAACAAAAATTTATACCAAAAACCAGATTCCATTTCGCTTTGACCTGAACCGGAAGGGTGATGGGGAATGGTATACATTTCATTATGGTATTTATGGGGGAGAGGGAATGGTAGTGGTAATATTCATGGCAGGAAATGTCATTTCATACTTGATGTTAGCAATGAAGAACAACAACAGCCATTCTGGAATATTTAGATGGGAATTCTGCTGAAATATTTCAAGGCATCAGAGTTCATAAATGATTAAGTGGAAATACAATTGATGTTCACGAGAAACTGTTAATAGATTGTGGGTTGCTAGAGATTCATCAGGAGAGAGAGAGAGAGATTCTATTCACCTCGTCTATGATGAACTGTATCTATATATTTTCCTTCGACCCTCGTGGGGTTTGGAAATGGCTAATAATCTTTATATTATATTCATTTCATAATTAATATTATATATTACTTCCATATTTCGCAGCAGTGGATAGTTATAAATAGAAACAGGAAGAGAGAAACAGAGGTAGAAGGAGTTTATTGAAAAGAAAAGAGGAAAGTAAAATATATCGATTCCACTTTACATAAAGAAAATAGATTAGAATCTTCTTTTCCACTTTCCCATCAAGGCCCTGATTTACATTTGACAGAAGTAAATCTGTAAATTATGAATTTAAGACTCTCGAGAGATGATCCCTAAGTGGACTTTTATCACCTTTGGACTTCAAAGGTGACTGAGTTGTAGGACATCCTGTTTACCAAGTCCTTCTCAGGAGAGATTTCAAAGGTTGGTTTTAAGTCTCAGATGAGAAATCCCATCAGGAGTCGGTTACGGAGTGAAAATATATCAAAGGATTTGAAGGTGATTAAAACCCACCCCATCTCTCTCTCTCTCTCTCTCTCTCTCTCTCTCTCTCTCTCTCTCGTCTCTCTCTCTCTCTCCTCTCTCTCTATCTATTCATAACAGCATGGACAAACAAGTAGATGATACAGACATCAGGTAAATAAAGCCTAAAAAACGTAAATTTGACGAAAAAACCTTTTTCAGGGGAAAAAGCAGCGTCAGAATTTACACTTGGGCTTTTTGACGTTAAGTGCAGCTGTTCATTCCGGTCTAGAGTAAGTTATTTGCAGTGTATGGTAATTCTGCAGGCAAGGGCTCGATGGGGCAAAAATATATCCCACTTTCTAGCGTGTAAAGGGCTCATATTTTTTTTTTTTTTTTTTTTTTTTTTTTTTGTGGGGAGTTTGGTCCCAATATACCAAAACACGCCATACTTTTTACTCAAGAGTTTTGTCTTCATAATAACCCAAATCTTGCTTTCCGCATTCGGAGTTTGTTATTTTCAACATGCAGATGTAACTGTCATATATATCACTTTTTAAGGTTTAAATCAGAATTAATATCACTGTATAGTTTGCCCAATAATAAATAAGGAAAGTTTGACCACATTTTTGGCGAGTTCTCTCAAGTGGAGGATATGGGACGGCTTTTCAAACTTATGTTGATAAGAGAAAAAGAATAATAAATTGAAAGGGAAAAGAAGAGGAGGAAGAATAGAAATTTGATGAGGAAAGCGAGTGTTTTTCTTCCTCAGTCTCCCTCCCTCAGAGTTAACAACTCCTGTCTAGTTTCACTGACGTGTTTATCTCTCGAGTCTCGGGTAAATTGGACCTAGTTAGGACACGGAATTATTCGCATTCAGAACGATTTCAAGTTATTCTTTAATGTTTGTGTTCGTATGTTCATTCTTTTTCAATAAGTGAGGCCTCTTCTTTTTGGATTTCCCTTTACCTCCTCTTACTTCTTCCTAATGAACACCTTAATATTTTGGATGCTTGAACTTCAAGTCAATGGCCTCTTTTGTGAGCTTGGTACGTATGAATAGGTTTCATTTTTTGAGTAATAATAAAAATAAAAATAATAATATCTGATACAATTCCCTTGTCGAAGCACTGGTGTATCATTTGAGCGTGATTCCTATTTAATCTTTGGCCCCTCTCTCAAAACTGACAGGAAGACAGATAAGCCTTCCAATCGGCTTCATCTCCCCTAAAAGTATATTCATTGACTTTACCACCTAATACAAAAACTAACATATCCTGTTGTAAATTCCTCATCAGATACTGAGCATGACACTTGCTTTTTCATAGAGTCAAATATTTGATCCTGTGTTTGTACAACACCAACGGTGCCTTCCTGCTTCATGTTATGTCGTGTCTTTTTATTTTATCCAATATAGATAATATTTTGATTTTGCCGAATATGTAAGTCTTTTCGTCCAATATAATCCTTTCACTTTTCTGAATATAGACAGACAACAGACACCCACTTTGCTCTCGAGACTTCAAAATCGAGGATGTCTTTATACACAGACTTCTCTTGGGCCAAAATGTCACTGAAACCTGACGAAGGATCTGTTTTCATGGAGGGTTTTTAACAGAGAATAAATTACCTGACACTTTCTCTCACGTTGGTGAGACTTTCGTTCTCAGAAGACTTCTCATTCTTTGAAATTGTAAACTGGAACCAGAATTACACCAACGCTCAATCAAGGAACTTATCAGATTCATCGTACTAGTGATCTCCGTAGGAGAGTAGTGCCACCAGTGCCCCTCACGCGGTGCACTGTAGGCATTACTTAGGTTCTTTGTAGGGTCCCTTCCATAGGCCCCTAGCTGCAACGCCTTTCATTCCTTTTACTGTACCTCCGTTCATATTCTCTTTCTCCCATCTTAGTTTCCTCAACCCTCTCCTCAGCTTTTCCTCCTGTTACACCTCTCAAACTTTCTACTCTGCTTCGCTTTCAGCACTGAATGGCCTCACAGGTTTCAGTGCTTGGCCTTTGGCCTAAATTCTATATTATTGTAAATATATGTTATTGCAAAACAGAATTAAAATCTTATAACTTTAACAGCTGTATTAAAAACGAACTTGACGAATCATTATTCGTCAAAGTGTCTCAGCGATTAGAGACAGCAAAATGGAAGTAATTTCTCCCGAGACAATTTCCTGCCTCTTCATCTCCCGTGTAAAAGGAGGTTCCTTTCGCAATAAAGGTAGGCAGTAGACGTGTTTCCTAAAAGGGTGATAAAGGACGGTTTATGAGGTGGACAACGTAGAGCGATGCACTTTTTATTCTGGCTGATTCTTCTTCATTATTGTTCCGGCATTTGCGGAATCGAGGATTTGGACTCTCTCTCTCTCTCTCTCATCTCTCAATCTCTCTCTCTCTCTCGTTAACTTGCCTGGTGTTGCCTGTGTCGTTTCACGCTTGTTAGAGGAAACAACATGGGATTTCGTGAAGTCTTGGAACAGTTAACTTTAGAGAGATATTTTAAATAGTAAAAGATGTTGTAATGGTAATAATAAACG
The DNA here is from genome assembly GCF_015104395.2 of Macrobrachium nipponense. NCBI lineage: Eukaryota > Metazoa > Arthropoda > Malacostraca > Decapoda > Palaemonidae > Macrobrachium > Macrobrachium nipponense. Next base: position 65,824,753 of record NC_061095.1, read on the forward strand.
CCACTAACGTATCATGCATTCAAACAATTTTACAGAAGGTTTTTAGCAACAAACATTATTGTTAATTAAGAATGCATAACTTCTATTTTATTGTTTTACTTACATTTTTATGAAATTATTTAGCAATTTGCTAATTTATCTGTTTTTCTAATGACTGATCTCTTTCTGTTACTTCCTTCTAATGAACACCTCAATATTATTTGGAAGCTTGAATTCCAAGTCAGTGGACCCTGTGGTGGCTAAGTTCCTTGTGAATAGGGTTTATCCTCTGAATAATAATAATAATAATAATAATATAATAATAATAATAATAATAATAATAATAATAATAATAATAATAATAATATAATAGAGATGGAAAAAATGGATAGTATCAAGATCTGAAAATAGACATAAGGAAGGATATGGGAGATGCCAGTGAAAGATCTAATGCACGATCCAAGATCCCTGCAAGGAATCTGGAAAAAATAGAGGCTGAAGTAGCTCCAGGACTCATGCAGAAGAGTGTGATCCTAGAAACGGCACACATAGTAAGAAAAGTGATGGACTCCTAAAGAGGCAGAATGCAACCCAGAACCCCACACTATAAATACCACCCAGTCGAATTGGAGGACTGTGATAGAGCAAAAAAAAAAAAAAAAAAAAAAAAAAATAATAATAAAAAAATAAAATAAAATAAATAATATAATCAATTTGTATTGTGGGCAAAAAGTTCCAAACTGAAAAAAAGACTTAGAACGAACGACTGAGCGGTATTTCTCGTCAAAAGGTTCTAAAAAATAATATAATGATAATAACAGAAAAGTGTCTTCAGCAATGAGACTTGTTTCTCTCATTCTTATCTTTTAAGGTCAACACTGATATGGGGAGGAAACACTTCCAGGTGTTCAGGAGAGTTTTCAGTTTTCAACTTTTGTCCCTAATACAATTTATTGATATAATTGTTGATTTTTAAGGAACAAACACCTACTACATCATACTCAAGTATTATCATTTATTATTAGAGGATTCGTCTCTCTCTCTCTTCTCTCTCTCTCTCTCTCTCACTTTGCTCTTGACGTCGGTATTTGATGTTGATATTATTAGTAAAAATGAAGATACTCACACACAGTGTCTGTGTAAATGTGTGCCTGTGTGATTGCTGTGTGTATGTGTGTGTGTAAAATAGCAAAACAAAACGACCTTTATTTATATAAGTAAGAGGTTATTTATCCCTGTTTCTCTCATTCAGAACCGGATTTTTTCAACAGCCTTTGCCGTTTCTGTTCACCCTACCATCAACACTATACACAGTTTGCAAACACCAACCATTCCAAAACTATGTGCATTCATCACCTGTCCTTCCATTTGTCCCGATTTTCTGCCTGAATTTCGACATTAAAGCTCAAAGAGATTTAAGCTCTGCGAAAATTAGACATTCTGACGAAATAAATGTGATGGGAACATTTCAACACTCGGGAAGCTCTGAAGGATTCGTCTCTTTGAGGTCAGACGTTGTAATGATTCAATGTCCCTCCTCTGTCATGGATGCCGGGGGAAATTATCGTACTTCCGCCATGCCAGACTTTTGCGCTGTGAAATGATGAATATCTTTACTGGTATCGGTTGACCCCTTATATATATATATATATATATATATATATATATATATAATTATATATTATATATATATATATATATATATATATGTGTGTGTGTGTGTGTGGTGTGTGTGTGTGTGTGTGTATGCATACACACACACATATATATATATATATATATATATATATATATATATATATATATATATATATATATATATATATATATTTTTTTTTTTTTTTCAAGATATCGGTCTCAGAATAAGCTTCTATCTCACTCCCTCCCCTATTCCCTCCCACCCCTACCCACCCTCCCCCTTCTACACCAGCCCATCCATCTATATTAACCCGGCCTCTACAACAAAACTTCATTAATCCTCAGACATTAAATTCGAATTAGCAGTAACACAGCACCGAGTGGCAGAGAAACTCAAGTATTCTCGAGAAAGAACAAAGTAATGGAAGGGAAAAATGCGCTCATAAGTTTCAGAAAAAAAGAATTCATATTACTGAACTTCACCCTTCTTGAGAGCAGACTGCTTTTCTTAATTCTCAGATTAATTTCTGAGAACATGAACGGAGGTACAGCAAAAGGAATGAAAGAGGTTACAGTTAGGGGCTTGAGGAAGGGACGCTGCAAAGAGCGTTGAGTACTGTCTACAGTAGACCCTGTGAGGTCCACATATGGTACTACCCTCCTACGGGGGTTAGAATATAGGACTAGTAGTTAAAGTCTGCTTAAAATATTTCAGTTTCATGATTATACTTTATTAAGTAAGTAGTTATATGTGGTCTTACTTATCAGTCTATGAGAAAATCTTTCTCATTTAGAAAGCGAGACTCACTTTCGCCAATAGATATTCCGTTGACTTTCTCCAGGTGCTTTCACTGATTTCTGCCTCCCTGACTTTTAGGGAAAGTCAGAATTTCTTCCTTTCAGAAATTCGTGGCATTTGATTTTATAAGAAAAATTCCTGAATATCACTCGGTATTTTATTTTTAAAAACCTCTCATTATGATGAGAATCAATTTATAATGCATGAGAGTTTTCTCTCTCTCTCTCTCTCTTCTCTCTCTCTCTCTCTCTCTCTCTCTCTCTCTCTCTCTCTCATTAGATCCGCGGACTTAAGTAACACTGCTCGTTACACGTGGAAGAAACTGAGTTGAATTTATATCCCCAATTCACACTAATGATTTAAGACAGCTTCTAATGAAAGTTC
>NC_061095.1:65832552-65837552 GCF_015104395.2 Macrobrachium nipponense
CTACGATAAACTCACAATTCCATAATTATATACCACCAAAAAAAAGAAAGCCACCCCCAAGGATTAATGCCATCTCCTTATATATATATAAATCACCATCTTAATAATAACACCACTCCAGTGATAAAAATATTTCCTCCATTTAATAAATAACCCCACACAAAACAAAAAAATCATCCCCCCCCAAAAATTGTCCTTAAATCATAATTCCCCACGACATTACCCGAATTATATGAAACCCCAAAAATTTTGCCCCAAATATCATACACACAGGAATAATCGCATATTTATGATAACGTTTCTCAGCTAAAACAAAAATTTGCCATATTTCAACCACTTCCCACGTAAAATATTAACCACGAAATCTTACGCCAAAACGCCGAAGATTTGCGCATAATAAGAAAAAAATAGTAGAAGGAAATAAAAGAGAGAAAAAAAACGTGAAAGCATTCCGCCACCAAATTGCAAAAAACAGACAGCAAGGAAAAAAAGAAAAAAAATGCAATTGCGCGACATTAATCACCACAACCAATTCTTTTCAATTTCGAGATATGTGTTAACCTCGATCGACCTGTTTTTTCCTCTAGGACTACAAATCTGTTTCCAATTTTCTCTTCAATGACTTTAAAAGGACCTTCAAACTTCGGGCCTAATTTGTAATTTAGTTCATTTCTCACGTTAAGTTTCAAAAATACCTTGTCTCCGACATTGATCTTGGGATCAGATGTTTTACTATTACTCTTCTGTACCATATCTCTGGGTTCGTGGATTCGAGATTAACGGCTTGAGACAAGAGTGCCTCTCTACTCGGCTGTGGATACCAACGCCTCGATCGTATCCTCCCCATGATGAGGCATAGTTAGCAAATCAAATGTGCCTCGTGCTGGACAACCATCTAGTATCACTAACAAGTACTTGTTCGCATACCTAGCCTCACAAATATTCCCCAAGATATCCATATGTATTCTGTGAAAAGGTCTACTCGGTATAGGATACGATCCTAATTTGCATGCAGTTGTCCTTGCAGGCTTACATGCGTTGCACGCCGTACAATTCCTTATGAAATTTTCCACATCTTTCCCCATGTTTTTCCAAATGAATTTAGCACGAACCTCATCATACGTTTGTTCTATTCCCAAGTGTGGACTACCGAACCTGCAATGAACTATATCCAAAACCACTGGAATTAGGACCTTCGGAATTATGATCTGTGTCGTATCTCCTTTGCTTTCACTGGTTCTCAACTTATATTTAATTTTCCTAACCAATAGATTACCTTCTAGCTCCAAACCCTAAAAAGGCAACTTATAACGTTTCCTGACTAATTCCCCTCTTAGAAACGCTTTTGCATCTGCTAAAATCTCGTCTTCATCTTGCCTTTGCTCTATGAGAGGTATATCCCATTGTATGGCCTCGCTAGTGACTTGCACGACTTGGAAACCTTCCGTGTCGTGAAAATTCCTGCTGAGAGCATCAGCAACCACGTTAAATTTGCCCTCTATATATTTGAGCTTTGCATCAAAATCTCTGATAGTTAAAAACCATCATGCTCTTTTAGGCGACAAATCGGGTTTATTAAAAAGATCTAATAATGGCTTGTGGTCTGTAAGAACTTCTACTTTATTCCCCATCAGTATCATTTTAAAATGAATTAAGCTCGCCACTATTGCAAAGGCTTCTTTATCTATGGTGGCCATGGACTTCTCGTTGCTGCCCTTTGTCCTGAATTTCCTGCTATAAAAAGCTATAGGATGAAATTTCCCATCGAACTTTTGCATAAGGCAAGCACCTATACCTTCCTGGCTTGCATCAGTCACTAATGTGAAAGGTTCGCTAAAATCTGGAAACTTCAAAACAGGGGGATTCATTAGTGTGTCCTTGAGCTTTTGAAAACTCTCCGCCTGGGGTTCCTTCCATTGAATTTGCACGTCTTCCCGCAATACATCAGTTAGGGGAGCTGCTATATTAGAGCACCCTTTCACAAACCTCCTGAAGAAACCGGCAATACCCAGGAATGACTTAATCTTTTTCTTTGATCTGGGGGTGCGAAAATTCGCTATTGCTTTGACTTTATTGTCATTTACTCTAACCCCTTCCTTAGATATGACGTGGCCTAGATATGTGATCTGCTTTTTCAAGCACGAGCACTTGGCTAGCTTAATTTTCGACCCCGCTAATCTAAGCCTCCTAAGTACTTATGTAAGCACTTCCAGGTGTTGCGCGATCGTGTCTGTTGCGACTAGGATGTCATCCATATACACAAAACATTTTTGCCTAATAACCCGTGCAAAACTGTGTTCACCAACCTGGTAAAATTCATCGGACTGCCCGGCAAACCGAAAGACATTCGCGTAAATTCATAGTGTCCCTTGGGCGCTGAAAAACCTGTATATTCCTTACTACTCTCACTAAGAGGTACCTGTAAGAAACCCTGTGCCAAATCAATTGAGCTATAAATATTATGTCCCCCAATTTCAACAAAAAGATCTGGTATGCCCGCGACTGGGTAGTGATCAGGGATTGTCTTCTCATTTAAACGTCTAAAATCGACGCATACACAGACAGAACCGTCTTTCTTAGGCACCGCTAACAAGGGAAAGTTGCAAGCAGGATGACCCAGCAAAAGTCTGTTGCCCAACGCAATTCCTTTCATTACCAAAAATAGTTCTGTTAACACTCTGTCACCGAGAGTAAACTGTATTTGAAAACAACCCAGAGTATTTAATCTATGGGCTTGCACATCACACACCGTCTCCGTTGAGGGTTGCGAAGGGTAATTGGAAAACATGGATTGATACAAATTATAGTCCATTAGATTTATTGATGACCCCGAGTCTATAAATATCGGGATATCCACATCCCCTACTGTTCCATAGACTATAGGCCTGGGCTCTGGGGCGTTCCCCACGAGACCACAATGCCATGTACCAATCACCTGTACCATTTTTGTTAATCGGGCTTCCAAAAATTTCGCCGATCCCTTTGCGCTCTGGTTTGACCTGCCTGGGAAGTTCTCACATTATAATTACCAGAACCTTGAGGTGTAGGCCTTGCATCTCTCCGTATCTGAGATGGACAAGACTGCCAATAATGATTGGTACTCTTACACATTCCACAATTTTTAACCCTACACAATTTCTTTGGATGCCCTGGTTTATTGCAGTTGAAACAGCACAACTGCTGTTGCTTTTGATCGATCAATATTTTGTTATATTCAACTTTTTGCGCACAGATGGGGGAGGAGAAAATTCTGTGTCTCTTTGCAGTCTATCCCTCGGACCTGTCCCATTAAAAATTGTGCTATCTACAGTGGGGACATTTAGACATATGTTTCTCATTTTGGGCATAAAGTAATTCTTCGTCTAAAGTAGGTTCAATCTTTTCATCAAAGCTATTCACTATCACATCTGGTACATCGTGCAAGAGCAGGGAAAAATAGATCAGTTTATGAATGTTATCAAGAGAGACATTACTCCCGGTAGCCTATTTAGATGTTTTCAATTTTCCTACCCAATCTGCCACTGCGTCAAAAAGTTTTGAACTATGTTCTACGAGGCTATTAGTGCCCTTCCATAGTTTATAAAGACCCCAAAGGTCCCTCACCATATCTCCGTGTTCCTTTGAGCCATAAGCTGTCTTCAAAAATGCTTGCAAATCCGTCCAGGTACGACATTTTGTAAATTGGAAACTCCTGCAACGGTGGGAGAGGTCTCTCCTATTGAAATCTAGCAAAGCTTTTGCCTCTCTAAATGCCTCTATATCGTCCAATATATTCTTTCCCGCTAAATAATTATTCATTCCTTCAATAAAAATTTAGACAGGTTGTGATAGAACACCATCTACCATCCCTCTGAAATGACTCACGCCCGCACTCACGTTCGTTACGTGATGTAGTAGCGTTCTTTTGTTCCATAAGATTCCCCGATCTCAATAACATCAATGTTATTTAATATAATACACAAAACCCAATCCAGAAAAAAATGACAAATTTCCCCAATAATGGATAACAAAAGGCAAACGCGCCCCACGCCCAGTATATTAGCCCACGAAAGCAACAACAACAAAAAAATAGGGAGGGGATAGAAAAAGAAAAAAAATGCAAAACGCTTACTAAGTGCTACACCCTGGCGACTGTCTCAACAGGACCAACTCTCTCTCTCTCTCTCTCTCTCTCTCTCTCTCAGGGCATGACTCGCAACAAAAAACTCCGCTCGAGAAAATTCGCCACTAATAAACAAAAGGAAAATAAACAACAAAAAAACAAAAAGAAGTAAAAAAAGATAAAAGATAAAAAGGAGAAAATTAGAAAGAAAGCTTGAAAAATACACTCACATCTTCATATGACTGGAAACCGACCGTCCCTAGTACCATGAAATATAACCCATCTTTACAATGGGGGTTTTCTCTCCCGACACCTGACATGTAACCCACTGACTCTTTGTTCTCACCAAAAGGAATGTGACTCTCGCAAATGCCCTGGTCTATTAGACTTGTAACATCCTTACAAACGAATCTACATGCTTGACGACGAGACGAGCGATCTCTCGGTTAGAATGCTTACGTACCCAAAATTCCTTCACTCAAGTAAGCTGCCCTTACATTTCAGCCTGTCTCATGCAAGACATGATATGTGATTCCCTAACATTACACACTTGTAAGATATATATATATATTATATATATATATATATATATATATATATATATATATATATATATATATATATATATATATATATAGATCTATATATATATATATATATATAGTATATATATATATATATTATATATATATATATATATATATATATATATATATATATATATATATATATAGATATATATATATATATATATATATATATATATATATATATATATATATATATATATATATATATATATATATATACTATATATATATATATATATATATATATATATATATATATATATATATATATATAGAATATATAGATATATATATATATATATATATAT